>NC_136059.1:730528845-730765576 GCF_964261635.1 Lissotriton helveticus | reverse complement strand
ATCTCTTGCTTTTCTAAATGCAACATTTTGTTGTTAAATTTGGCACATTCTGCAAGAGTTGGCATCAAACATATTCCAGATTTCTTATCAGTAATTTTCTGAAAAATATTCTCAGGCACAACATCTTGTTCTGGATATAAATTTGACAGTAATCGTGCATGTAAAGCTTCTTTCCAATGCTCGGTCACTTTTCCAATTCTAACATCTTGTAGAATAGTCTTGTAAACTTCATCCTTTGCCTGACGCATATTTTCATGCAGTTCAGCATAATTGAAGTTTAACCATATATTGACGTTGCCAATGCTGCCTAGGCACTTCCTGGTATCTTCATGCGTGAGCATTTTGAACACAGGTTGCCCTTTCACTGGTGTCAGCTGCAGAAGATCTCCGAAAACAATGATGTGTTTGCCACCAAATAACACATCATACTCTGTTTTGAGAACTTCTTGCATCCTCAAATGCACAAAGGCAAGCATGACATTGGAAACCATGCTTACTTCGTCAATGATAAGAAGTTTCATTTTCCTCAAGATTCTTGAAACTTCAAAACAAGCATCTCCAGATAGCTTGTGATATTCTAATTTGTTGTCATGCTCCACTGGCAGCATCAGTAAACGATGTAAAGTAATCCCTTTAATATTATGTGCTGCCAGTCCAGTTGGAGCAGTGACAACACAAGACAGCGATGACTCTGTCCTTTCCTGCAAATAGCATGAAATTGCTTTAATGAGGAAACTTTTTCCAGTTCCCGCTTCTCCACTCACGTACAGTCGGACAGGCTTCAACGACGTACATGAGCACTCTTTCTTATCATGACTTAATCCATGATCAATTTGCATGGTAACTTCGTCATATATTTTCCTCTGCTCAACGTTGAGTTGCCTTTCCAACTCTTCTAAGTTAACCGCATCCTCTTGAGCATGTGCCATGGCTCTTTCCACCTCATTCATAGCAGTGGCAGCTTCATTTTCAATAAGAGGTCCTCCTAGTGGATCCTGACTCAATGAAGCAGAACTCTGACTGTCCTGAGAACTGTCTCTGGCAATCTCGGCTGCAATCGTTGCTTCCTGCTCAATTTCCGCATTCAACATTTCTACATATTTGGGAAAAGCAGGACATTCTATGGTCTCCTTGGCGGCATTGAAAGAGTCTTCATAACAGAGGAAATCTCCAAGCAGTTCCTCTTCTGCACGCCAAGGCTTGAAAAGTTGCAAAAGTGCTAAATAGAAAAACTCCTTTTTTTCAGGAGTTTCGCCACTCAATTTTCGATGGTTTATCAAGTGGCATTTTCTTTGCTTGACCAGACATCCCTCACTTCCTATTACAGCATACACTCCTTTCTCAGTATCTTCTTTGATGTTCCTCTTGAACATGTAATTTTGCAGAACCTCATACAGACAAACATTCTCTAGGTGACTGCTTCGATTTGGATAATATGTATCCAACATGTTTGTCTTCAAAATGTCGGTACTGTTTGGCTCCTTTTCCGCCAAATACTCAATTTCCCGCACAGGTTTGAGAACTCGATTACGCGTTGCAGCAAGACCAAGACTCGCCCAAACGATACTCCTGGACTTGGCATAGAGACTTGCTGAAGACAACCGGTCAGAACATTCGTACGCTCCGATTTCTCGATGCGACAACATCTTCAGACTGAAACTGTACAACTTCTTGCTGAGGCTCTTTTCATGGGAAATGTCCTCCCACATATCCTTCAATTCTGTCTTCTCTTTTTTGGTGATGTAAGACGTCACATACCGAGCCACAGCCATACAGTTATCAGCCACAAACTGTATATCCATGTTAGCATTCCACATGGACAAAATCACCGGGTTGTAGTCGTTGATGTACTTGGACTCTTCGTTCCTCTTCAAATTGTAAGTGTTTTTAGGTGATTTCTTCATCACATTGTGTCGCAGCGAAGACATCAAACTGTTTACTCTTCCTTTAGAAATCACCGGTCGTGGAAAGCCGAAACGACATTTGGTGTAGAACTTGTCTTTCTTTCGGAATTTACGACGGCAGTACTTTCCACATCGATGGCTTTGGAAACGCAGAACTTTTTCTCTTAGGCTTTTCTTCTCCTTTGCGTTTGGAACAGCACACGTAGAATACTGTTGGATGAAACTCATCACTGAGTCTTCTGGATCCGTTCCAAATTTAGGTGCATCCTTGATCCACAGCAACATATGTATATGAGGAGCACCTCTTGCTTGGTACTCCTTTCTCCAGAAGAAATCCAACACCTCTCCAAGAGGTGGATTCTTCTTATTCATGATGAAAGACATCATAGCTTCAAATCTATGATTGAAGTACCTACATACATTGACTGGATCCAAAGAGCACAGTTCTCCGGGTGTCTTGAATTCGATGTTTTCTACGTTAGCATTTGCCTCTCGTAGAAATTCAAGTAAGTCTTCCCAGCCATACTCGGCACAGCTCAGAGTGAGGAACCATGTGGGAGTACCTAAGTTCCTCAGCATACATTTTAAATCACCATGACGACGGTACCAGTACTCATTAGTACCACGCTGACACGCCATGAGATTAATCAGGTGAGAATCCAAAATACTATCTTGGACATTCACTTTATCCATAAAATCACTTGCCGAGATGTTTTGCATGTGTATACCACTTTTCAAGATGTGGTTCACTGCATATGACAGTCCAGACAGATCGCTTTCAAACAGGAGATGAAACAAATAAGGAATGCATTGTCGAAACCTAGCATCTCCTGCATACAATCGCAAAGTCCGGTATTCAGAAGCAGGAATTTGATGAGGTCGCTCATCATATCTTCCTCCCTGACCTGTTGGAAAAAGCTGTGGATAACACCGAGCTTCCAAACTTTCCTCCCAAACACTAATGGGACTCCCTTTGGCTTGTTTCATTTGAAACAACTCAATAGCATTCCCCATGACTTCCTTTGAATGCAAAGGATGAACACTATAATGTTCATATATTTCCTCACTAGTAGAGGGTTCTACTTTCTCAATTTGACCAGCACACAAATCGCTATCCTCTTCCTCACTTACTTCCTCTTCTGCAACATATACATTCTTATAGTATTTATTATTTTTTTTCAAATACAATGTTGCCTTTTTAACTTTCCTAACATCTACTAAATCTTGCCATATTTTCTTATTCTTTGTCGGAACCCCATTAACTAAGATAACCAGAGGTTCCTCTTCCACTTTTTCTACTCCAATTGTGTTAATGTTTTTCTTGAAATCTAGAGGCAAATAAACAACTCTTCCCTTTAATCCTCTCTGTAAATCTGATGGAGGCAATTTCCCTGTCTTTGGCTCCATTCTTACAATAGCCTGAAAGGGATGGATACTTTGAATCAAAATAGATTCATAAGTATTTAAGTCCTTCAATTCAGAAGGAATCTCAACCAATTCCAGATTATTATGAACTGCTCTAGCAGGCATCTGGTTTTGTTTTAATTTGTTACAACAATAAGTACACACACGTTGATCCAATCCCAAATCAAAACAATTTTCTACCATCAAGTATGTTGCAAAATCCTTCCATTCACTATTATTTTCCCTTTCACTTTTTGCATATAAATCCACTAACTTAGTCTGATTCTTATAATAAGTGCGTCTACAACACACACAAGTGAAATTAGGCCTCTCACTTGATTTCATGTCAAACGTCGCAATTTACCTCTGGAAATTATCTGTACTGGAAACCTGTACACTATCTTCCAAATGACCCTCTACTTCTTGCTCAATTTCAACATTCTCCTCTTTACTTCCAAAGTAACAAAACTCAATTTCTTCACATATATTCTTCACATCTATTTCAGAACCATGCAAAAGAGCAGCGCATAATTGTTTCAGCATAATTGCTGGACTCTTAGCATAATACAACAGTCTAACTAACTTCCTCACTTTGTTATGATGCACTGCTAGCATCCTGAAATGATGAAAAACACTCTGGCATACTCTCCTGGAAAGACAAGCCAGTGAATGACCATGCAAACCTGTCACTTCTCTCACTCTGCAAGGATCTAATTCTTGCAACAACCTTATTTTCTGCTTCAAACTTTTCTTGTTAAATGTCCGTACAAAATCACAAAGCAAATTGATGGAATCCTGTCGCACACTGCAAATACTACTACACTTCCAGGTGTACACAGGACCCTTAGCACGTCTTCCTAAAACCTCATTACCTAACAACTCTTCTGCCTCTGTTGTCACAAGTTTTTCTTTTTCAACTGGACAACCATCTTTCACTTCATAAGCACGACCACTGATGTCAACTGCATGCACCAAATCATTATCCTGGAAATAACTCTCTTCATTAAAAAATGCCTCACAGCTTGAACTATGTATCCATTCTCCAGAAAAAACTTCACAAAAATTACTACGATTAACTATTCTCTTCCATCTACTATTTCTTTTGAAATCAAAAATTGCCTTGTTTAGCTTCCTAATTCTATTGATTATCAAAATAAATAACTTACGTTTAATTTCAAAAGCCTGATCAATAACTTTCTCAACTTTTTTTTTTCTCCTATAAAAAACTAATTTCTGTTGACCTTTCTTAATATTTTTTAACAAATTGCCAATTATCCTGTTACGGAACATTCGTTTACGAATCTCCGTAAACTGTTGTTTCCTTCTACTATCATGCACAGATTTATCTCTTGCTCTAGCAGTAACATTTTCATTTGTCCTTTTCTTTCCATTTGATTTACTTGTCATTTTATGGATTGAAACATTTTCTGTACTAATATTTTTTTTATTAGAAATATTTCTTATGAAATATTTAGAGCTCTTACCCGGTGCTTTCTTCATGGCTTGAGAAATCTTTTTGTTAGAGGACTGCTGCATTTTTTTTTTCTCCTGCTGTCTTTGACGTTTTGCAGCCTTCATCTCTCTTATTTTTGTAGGCATAGTTGAATCTGAGGAAAAATATAATAAAAATGTTATTAAACATTATTATCAAACAGTAAATCAGTAATAGTGATCAAAAACTTAACACACTACTTGACATTTTAAATAGAATATTTTTTAGTCCTTGCAAATTTACAATACAGAAATAGCAGAAAAGAAATGAGATTTATATTTATGTTACCTATGCTATTTTATATGTGAATCTGATCTAATTTTATGAGCATATTTTAATATTTTATTGAAGACACTACACATAACCTGTTTTTGAAGGTGTCTTTATTTTTAAATTAAACGGTTTACCTTTTTACTTTTTATTGATTATAAAATTTAAAAATAAATGTTTATAATTCCAAAGGCTCAAGCAGGTCAGCTTCCCATCCTATATCATATAATTCGGACAAATCTGCATCCTCATCACGCTCTTCTTCATCCTCAGGATTTAAATCATCCAATGGATCAACATCCACTGATGTTTCAATTACAAGTTCAATGATGAGGTCAAAATCAACTGATTGCAGATTGTCACTCATGTTGAGGTTGTCTTTATCTTTAAAGAAAGACAACAACAATGAGATGTTGCAGAGTAAGAGACAAATCTCACAGATTATAATAGTAAAATTATTTAACAGGAGTAACATTTTGCAGCTATTATTTAGCCATTTCCAGCGATGCTGAGCAGGTGAAGCCTATGTCTAATTTTTCACTGAACAGGACTCATCTGTTCTTAACCTTGGATAAGCCTCAACGACTCTGTGTCCCCTGCACATACTCAAATGTTAAAGTGCAGATTTATATTAAATGGCACATCCCCAGGCATGCACCAGTTAATGTGCACCACTGCTTTACCACCCATGGTGTGCCGCATTTACAATCAGATAGGAGAAAGCTGCTTCAAAACCCTGCGCCTGCTTGAAGCTGGCATAGGTCTTGACGCAGCATTGTATAGATGGGGCACCCCTGATCCTTGCTGGAGCTGCATCGCACTTACGATACAACTCCAGCAATGCGCCACCTTTACGGCACAGATGCGTCACGCATCTGTGCCTTTTTTGCCCCATGCTGCGCCGCATTGTAAATGCAGCACACCATGGGTGGCGGAACAGTGGCGCAGGATGACTGTCACATCCCTGGGGATGCGCCACTCATCATAAATCTATCCCTAAGCTTCTTATCTTGTTACAGATGAACTGCCATATGTATCATCAAAATATTTTACATATTATAAATAGCAAATTTTAAGGAATAAATAGCGATTCTTTACTATTCCTAATTTGCAATGAGCAAATTGCTAATTGCAAATTACCCATTCATTTCCATAGGCTAGGAGGCTCATAGGAATTAATGTTGCAAGTTGTGATTAGCAATTAGCTCATCACAAAATAGGATTTTTTTCAAGCGTGCAGGGGTATCTCAAGAACACCCTGCTGCACCCCTGAAAAAGAAATTTGGGAGCACATGGCACACCTACATGCCCTAATGGCATGTATGGGCGTCATATGGGACCTTTTTTTTTTTAAAAAAAAAAATGCTTTTTGAAAAGAATTCGCAAATTACCACAAACTAGAAGTTGGTGGTAGTTTCCAAATCCTTAATATCATTTTTTACATATTTTTTTTTGATACATTGCATTTAAGGAATCACAAATTTTGAATTATTGACATTTAAAGTAATTTCCACATGTGCACTGTTTTCTAAATATAATTTGAAAATCGTTTTTGGGGAAAAGTAATGGTTTGCAAATTTATGACAAGGACATAATGGTGTATGCTTCTCTATAAGGCATTTCAGTATCTCTAATGTCATTTTTCCCATATTACATTATAAGACCTTTCCCCATGAAGCACATTCCTTGTAAATATGCTCCCACCAGTGCATTGCAAATTTAGATTTTGACTGTTTCAGACACATAGCCATGTTGAAAGTGACCCAAAAAAATTGCAAACGTTTTAAAAAAAAACATTCATGTGTCTTAATGACATTTTAAGTCATTTCCCCATGGACAATGTTTTCTAAGTGGCACAAAAGAGGTATACACCTATCATAAATCTGTCCCTAGCATTATAAATGATTAAATCAGGATGACAATAAGATGTGGCCTATCCAGAGGTTTGTTTAAGGTGAGGCCTACTCAGGATTGCAGATTAAAGTTATGCTTGATGAAGAATACAGAGGAGATAATTTATTGTAAAGGCCTACCAATGAAGTAAGTGATTTCTACTTCATTGCACCAGTCATCATAAATGTATCCGTAAGCTTCTTATCTTGTTAGACATCAACCGCCATATGTATCATATAACTATTTTGCATTTCCAAAAAAGCGAATTTTAAGGAATAAATAGCGATTCTTTACCATTCCAAATTTGTTTGAGAAAATTGCTAATTGCAAATTACCCATTCATTTCCATGGGCTAGGAGGCTCATATAAATGAAGGTGCAATTTGCGATTAACAATTTGCTCATCACAAATTAGGAATTTATTCCAAAAGTGCAGGGGTGTCTCAAGAACACCCTGCTGCAACCCTGAAAAAGAAATTTGGGGGCATATGGCGAACATAAATTTTAACAACATTCCTTTACCTCAAAAACGATTTTCAAATCATAACTTCAAAACACTACACATGGGAAAATTACTTAAATTGTCCTTAAGACACATAAAAGCGTTTTTTGATTGGCTTTCCTGCATGGTAGGGTCACTTTTAACATGGCTATGTAACATAAACATTCAAAATCAAAATTTTCAATGTACAGGTGGGAGCATATTTACAAGCAATTTGCGCCACAAAGAAAGGTCTGACATTAAAATGGGAAAAATAACATCAGGGACAGTCAATTGCCTTATAAAGAACCATACACCATTATGTCCTTCTCATGAATTTAAAAACAATTCCTTTTTCCCAAAAACGATTTTCAAATCATAATTTCAAAAAACTGCACATGAGAAAATGACTTAAAATGTCAATGAAACACATGAAAGCGTTTTTTTATTGGCTTTCCTGCATGGTTGGTTCACTTTTATCATGGCTATGTAACACAAACATTGATAATTAAAATTTTCATGCACATGTAAGAGCATATTTACAAGCAATTTGCGCCACAGAGAAAGGTCTTACACTAAAATGAGAAAAATAACATCAAGGACAGTCAATTGCCTTATAAAGAACCATACACCATTATATCCTTGTCATGAATTTAAAAACAATTCCTTTTCCACAAAAACGATTTTCAAATCATAATTTCTAAACACTGCACATCAGAAAATGACTTAAAATGTCATTAAAACACATGAAATCATTTTTTGATTGGCTTTCCAGCATGGTTGCGTCACTTTTAACATGGCTATATAACAAAAACATTCAAAATCAAAATTTTCCATGCACATGTGAGAGCATATTTACAAGCAAATTGCGCCACATAAATCATAATTTTCTCCTTAAAGCACACTATTCTCTATCTAAAGTAAAGAAATATTTTCTCACCTTAGCAAATACTTTGAGTTTGAAAACAGTCTAAGAAACACACCAATTTGTCTTCAGCAGAGCAAAAGGTATGCACTCCAGAGTCTGCAGCTATCAAAAGCACAGAAATGGTGTAATTCTTCACACATATTTCTCATGTCACCCAATCAAAACTCTTCCCTCACTTTTTTTCAAATGAAAACCCTTCCCCCTCTGCCCTTTCTGCCTATTTTCCATAGCAACCAGCTCTTGGAGAAACTCTGGTGTTTGCAAATTCACACAACAATGTTGCAATTGAACTCTGAACTCTCAGTGCACCAGCATATCCAGTGCTTTCTTTCATTTAATGATTTTTTATTGACCACTCAAAATACATCTTTCAAACAACACATCTGTACACCCTAACTTTCTGTTTTCATCAATCAAAATCCACCAATCACTGTTACTACTTCATGAACACAGAAACTCCACAGTTTTTTTCATTTCAAACTCACATTTTTTCAACTACCATTTCATTGCCACACTTCATCTGACTGCAGGAGAACCTTCTCTCACCATGTTTTCTGTCTGGATTGTTGGTCATAGTTATATTCACTGGGCTCAAAGGTACGTTGAAAGCAGGAATTTACCTAACCTCAATTTACAAGAT
Organism: Lissotriton helveticus; assembly: GCF_964261635.1. Classification (NCBI taxonomy): domain Eukaryota; kingdom Metazoa; phylum Chordata; class Amphibia; order Caudata; family Salamandridae; genus Lissotriton; species Lissotriton helveticus. The sequence goes on along the minus strand of NC_136059.1, from coordinate 730,756,565 downwards.
GTGGAAATTAAGTGGTTTGGCCACAGAGGATTAAAATGTCACCAATTGATACCATTGGTGAAAACCTTTATGCATTTGCCAAAACCTGACCTGTTAATTGTGCACTGTGGAGGTAATGACTTGGGCACTTTGACTGGTGTAGGTCTGGAAATGCTTTTAAAGGACACCTTTGAGCAATTAATGGCACTTTTTCCTCAGACTGCCTTGGTATATTCAAATATATGCCAAAGACAGAAATGGAGGTGGTCAAACCAATTTTGTCCACAAATTGAGAAGTCGAGGAAGCGTGTAAACAAATCTGTTTCAGCTTACATGAGAGACCATGGAATGGGCTCCCTGTACAACAATAACTTGCGTTACTACATGCAAGATATCTACAGAGGAGATGGAGTTCACTTCTCAGATGAGGGCAACAGAATTTTCACTCTGAATTTAAGAATGTGCATTGGTACCTACTTATAAGTACCTAAATGTACCATAAACCCAAAAGCTCTTCTCAGAGCTACCCTACATCTAATCACTCACAATTATTATTTTACTCTAACTTTTTTCACTAATTTTCAACAAAGTACACTCCCTGGGGCGCTACCCGGTACGCGTACCGGGAGCTAACCTCGCGAAATGTTTTAAAAAAATGTTATTTTTTCGCACATATGGGCCTCATCAGCCACCCTCACAAAACCTAGGGGGTCAAGATAAGTCTACCGTGCCCCCTTCTACCTATTCTGAACATTATTTGCCCTCCATCTTGTATCATAATTCGACCGAAACACAAAATGGTGGACTCCCGTTACGCTTAAGGTTCGCGTACCAGGGCGCTCACCGGTTCGCGTACCGGGTCGCTTCCTGGGGAGCGCACCATCAAAAAAGGTGGGAAAGTAGTCACACAAAAGCCACTTGAGACAATTTCACCAAATATAGATTAGCTCATACTACATACCAATCCCTACCATTTTCACAAATTTGATTGGAATTCCATTTAGCCATTTAGCCTGTAGACCTCTCTAAATACCGTGAGGTAAATTACTTCACAAAACACATCTGAAGTGTTGGAATTGACAACCAATTAAAATGTTACTTTCATTTTCTACTTTTTTTACCTGACATTTGATTGGTTATGTACCCGAATATATATAAAGGAAGAGAAGGAAACACAGCCATTTTGACTACTACTTCCTGGTGTACATTTCTATTAGAATTTTCATTAATAACTTCAACTTCTTTTTAAAGGTAAGTTGTTATTTTTAAAACTGAAGTATATTGTGCACTTTAAGTTAATATGGCAAACTTTTTCTGTTAGTTATATACTATCCCTCTGTAGTACTTATAAATTTAGATACACTTTTTTATATTCCTACTTCCACTCTGATACTATACACTGCCCAAAGATAAATTCTCTGTTAAAAACTGCCTATCTAAAATTAATCCCAACAGTGCCCTACCTCTACTAATATATATTTTTTTTATGCAAATTTCAGGAAAAATGGAAAGTGAACAAAACATTTCATTTGAAATTGTCCTTCCAGAGTCCAACACAGAAATCATTGATCCAAATGAGATTGAATTTATGGATGAAACTTGGGACCAAGAACTACTGCAATGTGTGCAAGCAGTAGATAACCTCCTTGCAAATGAGGACATTTTACAACCTCAGAGACTACAATCTATATTCCATGATTATGAAATTTCTGACAATGAAATGTTAGAAAGTTTAATAAATTATGAAACACAATAAAAAAAGTTTAAAAAAAAAAAAAAATAATCAACAAAACCAACAATCAATTAACATACAGCATTTGAAAAGTCTATCATTCATTTTTTATTGTGATACGCTCCCCAGTACGCTTCCCGGTTCGCGTACCGGGCGCTAACCACGAAAAAAAACAAAAAAAAATATTTTTTTTTTTGCTTAGCGGGGCCCCTTTAAAGCCTCCATATCAAACCTAGGGGGTCAGGGAGTATCTACTATGCCCCCTTATGGTCATTTGCCCCTTCGCTTTTGCCTCCTCTTGTCTCTCGATCCTACCGAGAGACAAGATGGCGGCCGCTCCGGACTGTTTAGAATGTTGACAGACACCGGAGAGCCAATCAACTTCGCTACGCGAAGTTCCGTTACGCGTCAAGTACGCGTACCGGGGCGCTGCCTGGTCCGCGCTTACAGATATATATCTTTTTTTGAACGTTATTTTCTCAAAATCCACTGCAGCACATATATTGAGACCTACAAAAGGCACATCGGGCTACCAGTCCCTACAATTTTGCCAAGTTTCGTGCAAATCCATTCAGCCGTTCGGGCTAAAAATGAGGCTAACCGCCCTATGGAAAACTCAATGTTAAAAACACGTTTTGGGACCCCCCTTTTTTCTCGGCCCCCCCTGGACCAACTCCCCCCAAATTTCCAGTGGCTGCTCAGAAACAAAATGTTCCATTTTGCTGAAAATTTCAGCCAATTCCGTCCACAAACGCCAAAGTTATTAGACATAGAATTTTCAAAAAACCCATAGGGAAAAAATCCTAACTATATATACCTACTGGCGACCGCCAGTAGGTAATATATATATATATATATACAGTTCAAACTCCTGCTACGCCTCCCTCTCGGAAATGTATTCCAACGAAGAAAAAACACAGGTACAGACCACTCCACAGCGCTGCGAGTAGAATTCACAGGTAGTTTATTCAGCCCAAATCGCCAGCATGACGCGTTTCGGCTACGTCGCAGTAGCCTTGATCACATTATATATATATATATATATAGATATATAATACCTACTGGCGGTCGTTGGGACCTACTTCCCATAGGAAATCAGCAACATTCTATTTGGAATAACTTTGGCGCCAATCGACGAATCTTCGCGTAATTCTCAAAGAAAATGGCCTGCTCCACTCTGCTCTTTCCCTGAAAGTTTGGGGGTGATTTGTGAAGCGGGGGCTGAGAAAAAAGGGGGGTTCCAAAACATGTTTTCCCCATGCAATTTTCCATAGGACCTTTAGCCAGGGCAACAGCCCGAACGGCTGAACGGAATTACACCACATTTGGCAAAGAGGTAGTCCTCAGTTACGACTTGTGCCTTTTCCTTATATGGTGTCAACCTGTTCAGTAGTTCCTGAGAAAATTACAGTTAAAGTAATTTATATATGTATGGGTGCGGTGGATCCGGGGATTGTGCGAGGATTGGCACCGTACCATAAGCGCACCATCCCGATCACGCGCTCAATGCTAATTGACTGTGGAGCTGTTGTAAACATTCAAAACCAGCACTGTTGGCAGCCATTTTGTGCCTCGGTAGAAGCGAAGCTGAGGATGTTAGTGGAATGTATGTTTAAAATGGGGAAAGAGGGCAGGGTAGAAATAATTTTATCTTCTGGACCTGCTTAGGTTGTCCCAGAAGGACCCTCAGGGCTCACCTTTTTTATTTTTTTAAACGGTAGGTGCGTGTAGGGTGGGTGGACTGTGCTGTAAAATAAATAAAATAAAACAGATATTTTTTTAATAATTCGTCTCCGGAAGGGTAAAATATCAGATTCAAAATTATACATTTTTATATGGGGCCCAGAGGGGCCCCCCAGCCTCGGGGATTGTCGCCCCCTGGTGCTAAAAAGAAAAAAATTATAGAGGGAGGGGTCAAAGGTCCTCAAGGCCGCGGGGATCATTACCCCTCAGGGGTTTATGTAGTGTGGGAGGGGTGACTACGTGGCTCTCCTCCTGGAGCACTCAAGGGCCCCGTTACCCCCCTGGGTTACAAAAAAAATCATTGCTGGGGAAGGGGGGCTGTAAGGTCTCTAAAGCCCGGGGACCACCACTTCCCGGGGCTTTATGTATTGTGAGAGGGCCAGCTTTTGCAGTGTCCCGGAGTGCCTGTCCTGCCCTTTCATAGCAAAGAAATATCTTTTCTTGTTCAAAATCTAAATCACATTGCTTTTTTACATGGGGAGCTGCATGTTAGTAGCTCTTGCTGTGGAAAAGTAATGCCGGCTCCCAAACGCATAGAGGTTGTGCACCAAAGGCGCTGGAGTCACGCAGCCTACAGATTAAGAGTCGTGCATCCAGCGTATGCACACCAGGGGGCCGCACTGAGCGCTGCTGTGGGTGCGCAACTTTTACTTTTTCCGTAAAAAAAATTAGCCTCTAAGTACTTTCTAATATTCCCAGAGATCGTATCCTCTGGGTCTTTCAAAAAATTTGGGGGACTGTGAGGGGAGCCACAATGCCACAATGCTCCCATGGTACCGCCAGCTTCCCACATTCTTTGGGAGCCGGCATTGCTTTTCCGCAAGGGGAGATGCTAACTTGCGCGTGGAAAAGCAATCTGCTTTGGATTTTGAAAGTGAGAACAGATTAACCTGCTCTATTTTTTAAAATGCAAACTAAGGGGCAGATTACGATGGAGGATTTTCCGCATCCTCCGGGCCGGCGTAAGCCACCCCCGGCCCGGAGGATGCGGAAAATCCTCTGCGGACCCACCAAATACCCACCGCCACATTAGGATGGCTGGTGGGTCCTGGTTTTAGTCCGCCACTTTTCCGCCGCGGTTGTCTTACAACCGCGGTGGAAAAGGCCTAATAAGGTGGCGGTGTCTCTCAGCCCATGCACCATAGGTACCCCCCTGCATTTGTATGCAGAAATCCGCAGGCACCGCGCGGTGCCTGCCGCTTTCTGCATACAAATGCAATGTATGCATTTGTAACATTGCGGCGGGTGCAGCTTGAAGCCGCACCCGCTGCAATGTTACAAATGGAGGATGTGACTGCCAGGGTGGCGGTGACATCCTAATTGGACAGGAGGGAACTCCGCATGCCCATGTGGAGGTTCCCTCCTCCTCTGTGATCGCGGACGGACTCAAGTCCGTCCGCGATCATAACGGGCCCCCTAGTTTGCTATGGTAGGGCGGGAGCTGTGAGAGTCCCGCCCTGTCAAAGCAAACAGCAGTGTCCCAGGGGGTAGGCATCCCGGGACACTGCAGCAGCCAGCCCTCGAGCATGGCGGTCCCCAGGTCCCTCGCGGACCCCAGGCGTATGGCCATTCAGCCTGTCTCTCACAATACACAAATTCCCAGGGTGTAGTGTTTCCCAGGGCTTGAGGTGCATCGTAGAGGTCCATACACTACTAATTTTGAGGGGGGGGGGCCTTGGACGTGAAAGGGGTGCAAGGGGGTTTTAAATCAGGTACACAGTGTTTTGTTTTACTTTGCTTTCCTTTTTGTCTTGTAGAGGATCCAGGGTTAATATAACATTTTTTGTGCAACCAGTACCTTTCAACCCTACCCCCAAGCGGCTTTCTGCCTGTTACCATAGTAACAGTTCATGGATCACTTAGTTGAGCACAGAGGTTGGACGTTCACCACACTATGTTGCTAATGGAAAAAGTTACTGTGCTGGAGTTTTAAAACATTTCCATAGGAACCGTTAGTCGTAGCTATAGATCTGATAAAGAGTTAGCCTCAGAATTATACTTCAAATTATAAATATATTTTCTATTGGGGACCACTACCCCCAAAAATAAAAGACGTATATAATATTTTTTTTATTAACTTTTAATATAACATCAATACATAACTGGAAACGTAACTTAAAGATAGCAATACACAATAAATAAGTAGAAACATAACTATAACAAAACAGTATAATAAACAAAATGTGACATGGACTCCAATAGAAGTACGGTAGGTAATCTGCAAAACAAAAATGAAAATAATTGTTCAAAATTAGATCGATGTGCTAATTTTAGGTCAAACATTACAAATTAATGTAATACATGGCAATAATTTTTAATTTGCACGTCTGCAGTGTGCCTGATACATTCCACCTCTCTTATAGGCCTGCGTTCAAGCGGTGTCTGTACGGAAGTGCCTACTGCGTCAGATTTACAGTATGGACCAACAGGTCTTTAAAATGATTCAGAGATGAGACAGAATTAGGTGAGAGTATTCATTATGCAGTACAATATTCTTTAGCTTATTTACAAGCCTCTTGCGCCACTTTTGTGTTACTTTGCCCATGTTAAAACTGACGCAAAAGTGGCGCAGCGGGCTTGTAAATAGGGTATTTTATTTCTTATGCATTTATTCGGAGGCATTGTATATCTAGGCTGCTCTGCTTACCTTGTGTAAACACTGTGACCAACAGAGTTCACAGCTTGAACTAAGTTTGGTTGTACACAGTAGAGTGGACAGCAGCGTCTATAACTTTAAATGAGAAACAGAAACGATGTGAGAGAGAGTGAGAAAGAGAGAAAAAACGACATTAAAATGTGGTAGAGAAAAAGTTATAGATGGAGCAGTTAATACTGGAGAAAATACTCGTAGCTCACCTTTGGCCTCCTTTGTGTATCCAAGCAGATGCTGGTTTATAGTGCCCCCTCTAGTTTAGTGATCTGAAAGATAGTATATAGAGTTAGTAATAGCATAGTACATACAAATGCACACGTATATTTTTGGTTTATTATTTTATTTACACTCAGGATGCTATATTACAACAAGTTCCACTGTAAGGAGGTGTCTGTGCAGTGTTTTTTTCCCAAAGTACTATAGCCCATGCATTACCACTGCATAGCGGTGAGTTCTCAATATTGGGTATCTATATTGTTGCACCCCATTGACTTGCAGAGTACGGAGGTGAGTGTTTTTCTTGGGAAGTCAGTGGCAGATTTAGACGCTCCTTGCGCCACTTTTCCCATTTAAATGTGACACAAAAGTGGTGCAAGGGGTGGTACATCTGCCCTTCAAACTGTTGTAACTTAGCTATTCTTACTGGCTGGAGGTAATTGTACATTCCTACGCAGTGAAGCTGCTGCACACTACCCACTTTCTTCTTTTACTGATGACTTGTCGTTGTTTCAGACACAAGTGTTTTTGCTCACCTTGTGCCATTGGCCTGATTCAAAGAGTGTGCACTACGTGTCGAAGCAGCTTTCTCAGAAGTTGTTACGATGGCCACACATCATCGCAGAATTCTCGTACGTTGCGTTTTAGAGGTGTTGGGGGGACGCCAATTTGTGAAACACAGCCTGTAAGATAAAAAGGAAGTTAAAATTGTGTGTAGGAAGTGAGAGCGTGACTGCAAAGAATATTTGCAGCTCTCCTTTCTGTCACCAGTGTGTTTTTCACCACGTGCCGGGACATAATGCACCCTGAAACTGTACATCTAAAAGATAGTGAAAGAAAGATGTTATGATTGGTAATTGTTACTATCTTAATGTGAAGTTGAATAACATCGGTTTTTCACACACTTTCCCTCTCACATTTATAAGAACTATTTGTATAGTTTATATTCCGAACATTTGACCGATTATAAAAACATTCCTGCTATTGGAAAAAAAATATATACATATAATCATTGCGTCGCTTTTTTGTATCCAGTCTGCTGCACCCCATTGACTCCCTCCGATGCGCACCCAGGCCTCACTGCTCACCTTTTCGTGGACAGGACACCTTCTACATCATGTAGTCCTTATCTGCCACTAAGAAGTCTAACGTATGGTGCCGAGTCTTGATATCGGTATGGCTAACGACATACTCGTGCTCCCATCATCATCATCACATGTTCTTCACCCGCTCAGTCCTTGCGGTACCACTAACTAAGTGTCCAAAGAGGCCACGCACATAGTGGTGGGTCCACTGTTCGGTGGTTCAGGCTACATGAGGCATCCGAACCACCAGGATGGGCCATCACAGCGCTTGCGATGGGAGCAACTCTAGAATGGCGTACAGCACGTGCGCCCCATATTTTTTATTGGTAGGATCACGTGTGTAGTGACGCATGTGCTGGATGGGTGTGGTGCGGGTATATACCAGCCATGAGGGAGTGTGTGTGTTCCGTTTTGACAACTAGACCTGGAACTAAGAAATCACTACAATGGAAATCTAGGGAATGTTGCGTTTTTGTTTGTTCCTGGTAGCATAAGTGGAGTGGGCTGGCCTGACGTATGCCAGTGCTGCCCGAGGCTCTGAACCATGATTCCCGAGCTATGGGCGTGGTCCCGTCGTGAGCTATATGAAAAATCTTGTGATTCAAGTGTCCGTTTCGTAGTGCTGACGTCACCCGGGTCTTAAACGCAAATGTGTCATTATATCTGTAAAGTTCCACAACTTGGCCAACATGGAAGGTACGCGGTAGCACTGACTCTATATTTGTTCATAGTTCCTCACATAAAAGATGGTTGACCTGACGTATTTCTGCGATTATGAATGTTTATTGTACATTCATTGGAGTGTTTTAAGCTGTAGTAATAACATCAGTGATGTCATTTGAGATGTCATCAGTGATGTCAGGAGTGATGTCACTGACCATGTCATAAGTGATGTAATATGTGACGTCATCAGCAGTGCATTGTAGGCGCACGAGTTATAGTTAGCTGAACTAACTATAACGGGGGAGTTTCAAAGGTTTTGTAAGAGTGAAATGTCCAGCTAACTATAAGTGAATTTCAAAGGTTTTTTAAATGATAATTTTTAAATGTATTAATTATTATATTTCTTTCTTTTTAAGCTACTTTCTTATATTTTTATTATAAATATTTATGTTTATTTTATTTTATAAATTATATTTTATATTCTTAATGTAAAATAATAACAAAACTATTGTTTTTGTAATTATTGTTTTTTTTCAATAAATTAAAATTAATTTCGAAATAATTAATTTTTGTAAATTTTTTTGGGGGGTAATCGCACCGTACGGTAATCGCACCAAACTTTGTACTGTAAATCGTCCTCTGCGCGTATCAGCGCACACGTTACGCATACGCTTTCACGCTTCTGAGTGACAACATATACGGCGCTCCGTACGCGTACGCCGCGAAAGTTTCTAATTGCTCAAAAACATATATTTAAGTATTTAATTTTTCATATTGAGGGAAGACATTATGTAGAATAATAATGAAATGAGTTTTTTTAACTTTTAATAAGCATATATTACTTTTAAAAGCAATTAGGCAAATCGCGGCGGTACGTTGTGCGTACTCGCACCGTAAACGCAACGTAAGAGTTCCGTAAGCACACCGTGAGCGTAGGCAAAGCCATGTGACTTCAAAAGAAGATATTTGATTGGTTCATAATACTTCCTAATCCAACTGTTGAAAGACCCCTCCCATTTTAATCGTTCTTTCTTGACTTTCGCAAGAGAAGGATATCTGCTGAGGAGCTACAATCAGAAGAACCTGCAGCATGGCTCAATTTCTTGAATCTCCTTCAGAGCACTCCTCAGGGGAAGAATTTGCTCGAGAGGAGCCTCAACCAAAAAGAAAAGACGCCATAATTTGGAAATTTTTCAGTTTCTCTGAAGGACAGAAAAAAGTTAACGCCCCTAAGGTCACATGCAAAATATGTGACATTACATTGTCCAGGGGTGATCCTAATAAAAAGTATTCTTTTGGGACTGCGAGCATGGTGCGCCATGTTACAAACTTACATCCCAACAATTGGGCAAGACAAGTAACCAGAAGATTGGAGGAGGAGCAGGGCTCTGCTGTGCCAAGCACATCAAGTGCACCACCACCATCATCACTACCGAGCAGGATGATCCCTAGTATCCAAGCAGAATTTGGAGATCTTACAATTACTTGTAAGATTTGTAACCAACTAATAGCTTATGGAGAACAATCCATCGAGCTGATTCTTCGGAAGAAGAGGAGCCACAACTGCTCTCGTTAATTTGTTTTTTTTGTTCCTGAACACAGTTTTTTGGTTTAAAAAGTTCTATTTTTCTGGTTTAAAAAAAAAAACTTTAAAAGCCAAGTTTGCAGATGTTTAGAAAAGTGCACTTGTTATATATAGGTGTTTGAAGCAGTCCATACCCTTAGGCCTACTTTGCGGCATGACTACTTGGAAAGTGGCAGAATGGTTACACTTCTTAAAGTAGACTGTAGAGCTGAAAGTATAACTGCTTCACTTTTTATACAGTGTACAGACAAGGATATATTGCTACATGGCTCAGTACAATACTTAAACAGTAGTAGCAAAGTGTTTGGAAAGAGTATGAGGATAGAGACTGGGTAATTAAAAGTTTAAAAGACAAGTTTTCAGGTGCATAGAAGAGTACATGCACAGTAAACCGGAGTTTGAACCAGTCCATATACTAAGGCCTACTTTACTAGACAAAAATGTTGGTACTGACTGGATGCTACAGCTTCTGCAAACAGTGTCAACCTGAATGTGTAACTGCTTCACTTTTACAACACTGTATAGATAAGTACAGCAATGTCAGAGTGTTTGCTATAAGTATAATGATATAGAGTATGGAATTGAAGGTATAAAAAACAAGTGTGCAGGTGTATAGAAGACTACATGCATAGTCTATAGGAGCTTTAAAGCACACCATGGCCTAACGCCTACTTTGCTCTATAATTACTTGGGTACTGACTGTATAATTACACTTCTGCAAAGAGACTGCATGATTGATTTTATAACAGCTCTTTTTTACCACAGTGCATACATAAGGACATTACAATGAATACCTTGGTGCAATACTAAATCAGCAATGACAGACTGTTTGCTGCAAGTGTAAGGATAGAGACTGGGGAATTGAAGGTATAAAACACAAATGTGCCTGTACATAGAACAGTGCATGCATTGTCAAAAGGGGTTTGAAACAGTCCATGCCCTAAGCCCACTTTACCTCATAAGTACTTCGGTACTGGCTGAATGATTAGAAACCTGCAAGGAAACTGTCTGGTTGAATGTATAGCAGCTTCACTTTTAGAATGCTTATAGATAAGCACATAGTGCTGTATGGCTCAAAACAATACTGAAACAGTATACTGAGAGTGATTGCTGAAAGTCTAATAATACGGACTGGAGAATTCAATATATAAAAGACTAGTTTGTAGGTACATAGAAGGCTGCATGGATAGTCTATACAGGTTTAAAGCAGTCCACAGCCTAAGGCGTACTGTCCTCCATGAATATTTGGGTACTGACTAGATAATTACAGTTCTGCAAGCAGAGTGCCTGACTGAATTTTAAATAGCTTCATTTTTAGCACAGTGCATGCATAAGGACATTCTGTTGAATAGCTCAGTACAATACCGAATCAGCAATCACAGAGACTTTTCTGGAAGTCAAAGGATATACACCTGGAAATAAAAAGTATAAAATACAAGTTTGCTGGTGCATAGAAGAGTGCATACATAATCCATAAAGGCTTGAAGTAGTCCATGAATGATTACAATTTTGCAAGAATGGTCTCTCAAGCCATTTTTAATTTTTAATCCTAAATTTATTCTTGTAACATTTAATATTTTAATAGAACTTCCATCATGATTTCATCTGAAATTTAATTTTCTTCATCATGAAATTCAAAAGTCATATCATGAAACTCGATGTTGTCTAATGCTTCAACAAAATCTTCATCCAATGTTTCATCTAAAAAATCACAGGTAATATCTCCTGCACCAATACTTTCATCTTCATTCTCGCTCCCCATGAAAGGTATATTTAACTCCTCTATCAGACTGTTAGTAATTTAAAAACTCTCTTCCATATTCTTCTGCTCTTCTTCCATAGCGAATTTTATTATATTGTTGTTCCTTGCAGAAAAATATAAACACTTCATGTTCTCATTTTCCCTAATACATAATACAAATCTAGCTTTATCAACTATTTTGCCCTTTAAAAAATATTATGCAAAAACCATTCTCAACTACTTTTTATGATTATATCAATAAAATGTGGTTATATGAATTTTTATTGATAAAATGTCCATACATAAACCAGTCACTCTTTATCACTATAGAAAAAAACTAAGGCTATTATAATAAAATGCAGTACTAAAAAAAGTAAAAAATATCTATTCAGCTTACCAGTTGCAAAGCAGTTGATGTGTTGTAGTAAAATGCAAAGAACACAGGTACACTCAGTATATATTTTTTTAAATTTCTTCAAATGTCTTTACAAACTTTGTACACCATGTACGTTCTGTTACTTCACCTCTCTAGAAGTACATCCCATCAATCATTTTTGACAGTTAGTTATATTTACCTTCAAAAAAATAAATTAAAAAAATTATTACAAATTTAGCATCTGTAGAAGACAAAAAAAATACAAAAAAAATACAGTTACAATTTATCTTTTACGACACAAAATCATCTGTAAAACATTGCATTTGCCTTTTTTGCTGTTCTCAGAATATATTGAATTTCACTAGAAACAGTGAGTTCAATAGTACTCATCACATAACAGCGGGCAAAAAAAAGACAATCAAGAAGATTATCTTAAAAAAAAAAACAACAATCTCAATAACAATCTAAAAAATAGAAATAAAACATATGTTAAATGTTTTTTCTAAGACCAATTTCTTACGTAACTATGAGCTATGTCAAACAATCCTGAAATAACAAAACACCATCATTAATTTTATTCCATTATAAATAATGTTACTTACATATATATGCTGAAAAAATGTGGAAAAAGAGTTATTAAAGGTTTCGCATACTTTTCCCCGTGGCCAAATAGTATGTGTGAAATTCTTAGTTTAAAAGTTGTTCAATAGTAACTCTGAGCGTCTGCCTTCCAGCCTTCTGATCCAAAACCACTGATATTATTTGCACCGTCCCCCAGTGCTCATCGCTCAGCTCAATGCTATTCAACATCTCCATGGCCACCCTCACACAAGTGGCCCACCATCTCAACCACAACATCATCTCTTACGTCGACGACACCCAGCTCATCCTCTTCCTCACCAAGGAGCCACATACCACAAAAAACAACCTCCACAACACAATTAAGGACATCACCAAGTGGATAAGGAGCAGCTCTCTAAATCTGAACTTGCACAACATGAAGATACTTATCCACCGACCCACCCCCTCAGCTTCAGATGACTCCTGCTAGCCAACTACACTGTGTACAGTACCAACACCTACTGACCATGCACACAACCTACAATTCATTCTCAACTCCTCCCTCTATATGTGTAAACAGGTCTACAGCATTTCCTCATACTGCTACAACAACCTCCACATTCTCCACAACATTTACAATTACATCCTAAAGAAAACAAGAAGAAACAGACTACACTTTGGCAAAACACTCTACACAAGAATTCCAGCCAAACACCTATAACGACTACAACCAATCCAAAGCACCTCCACCTGACTGATCTTCAATGTCCCCTGCTACAGCCTCATCACCCACGACATGATACACCTACACTGCCTCGACATCAACAAGAGGATTACCTTCCAGCTCCTCACCCTCTGTTACAAAATACTCCACAACACCAAACAAATCTACCTTAACAACAGTAAACCTGAAAGGCCAAATTTTGATCTTAAAATTTTGGCTTTAAAAATATTAGGTAAGAATTTGGTAACCCTTTAGGCAAACGTTGCTTAAAAACTAATTGAGTATCATTACAATGTATCTAACCTTTCAGACATTTTAAATAAACAGTGTAATGTCCAGATGTTGTAGAAGGTCCATCATGAAAAATAATTGCAACAGCTACAAAAGTTCTTTCTGATATTGAAACTTGACCAGCTACAACATTTTTAATTAAAGTTTCCAATTTTCTTCCATCAGCTCTACAACGTTGTAGCATTAAAATAACATACTGTCCATATCTTTGTATAAATAATGTTGATGACATTTCTGATTTACATTGGCTACACTCCATGTTTTGACTAGCTCCTCTAACTAGATTGGTAAAAGACACTGATTCACAGGCTGGTAAAGTCAAATATATGAATCTTTCAGTGTCTATGTTAGTGCTACATGTAAACAAACAATTTTGACAGTCATGTTGCCATTCATGAGAAAGGCCAAAAATGTGTTCAATAGCTATACCTTCATCTTCCAGTACACTAAGCATAAACATTAAAAATTCCAGACAATCTTGCTGAATATTCTGTGTAAATTGAGTAGAACCAGAACATATGTCCAAAACATTTCGAATATCAGAAACACTTTGTATTTTACTTTTATCACTACTACATTTATCATTAACAGAATACAACAATGAACAGAATCTTTCGTCCCGCTTTTCAACAATTTGCTGTTGCAAATTTTCAAGAAATAAAACAACATTAACAACTACATTAGCAAGGCAGTTTACACCACAACTATTTTCAAACGCATAACCAACATTCTCTTCAACACTGTCCTTTTTCATTTTGCTTGGAGGGGCAACTTCATCTTGGTTTTTTTCTTTCTCTACAGTTTCACTACAGATATTCTCAAATCTCCTTTTTCGACCTACCACACGCTTTTCAAATACTGGATACTGGATATTCAGCTAAATTGGGAGCATATTCTCTTCTTAACCTTTTATACTCTTTCACACAAATTGCATCTGCACTAACCTTTGTCTCATTAAAATCAATCAAGTACAATCCAGATAAAGTTCTGACTCGGGACAAAGCAACATATGCCATACCACTCAAACAATAACACAAGCACTAGTGATGCACTCATATAATCACTTATGCACTACCCATGCACTCTTTCAATCACTCAAGCTCTACATATGTACCTATGCAATCATCCAGGCACTCTTATACACTTATTTGCCTTTTTTTTTACCAGATTAGGTGGTTCTGAACAGAACTGTTTTTTCTATTGTTTTTGTGTTTTTAACTACTTTGTAAATTTTTTGGGTGTTTAAAAATAAAAAAACAACAGAACAAAGAGTCCAATCTTAACGCTGTCACGCTTCACATCCATTTTAGCGGCCGCCATCAGCCCAGGCGTGCGCGCTGACCACGCCCCCTTTAGGCCACACCCCCCTCTCTGCTAGATATGTGTATGCACAGGAAGCGCAGCGGACGAGCGCAGCGGGAGCGCCGTTTGCGCGCCGAAGGCGCGCCTAAGGCAAGCCCGTCTGCGCCCGTCCGCGCCAAGATCGCGACTGGCGCTGGAAATCCTGCCCAAATTGCAACGCGTATCAGTTATCCATCCTGCGACCTCCATCGACTACGCGGTAAGAACTGCTGCTCCTGCCAACTCAATCTGGCGGACCTTACGGGCCCAGTCCACTGTAATATCTGCCAATGGTCTCCCATTGTCACCCCAGTCCTTTCACCCTCCCCCACTCCCCTCCACAGGGATAACTTGCCGCACTTCAAAGGTGGGCTGATAAATGCACGCTCTATGTGCAAACACAGCCAAGACATAAGAGACCTTATCCTTGACCTAAACCTCGACTGCCTCCTGATAACGGAAACTTGGCTCACTGAAAATAGCAATCCGGATTTAGCTATTGCCCTCCCCCAAGGCTTCTCCATCTTTAGACAGGACAGACCTAAAGGGAGAGGAGGAGGAGTAGCATTAATATTGAAAAACAGTTTTTCCTGTCATACCTTTAACCTAGACCCCCTAAAAGACACTGAAGGGTTCGGTTTTTCAATTAAACTTAATGATTCCTCGTCCTTCTCAGGTGGACTTATCTACCACCCACCCGGCAATCCCTCCAATTTTCTAGATACTCTTACCGATACTTTGGGTCATTTTCTGCTTAGATACCCCCATTTCACGCTGCTTGGGGATTTTAACCTTCACCTCGAATCCAATTCCGATCAACAGGCTATAAACTTCTTACAGACCCTAGATATTTTTAACCTTAAGCAAAATGTGTCTTTGCCCACCCACGCCCTTGGACATACACTTGACGGTGTGTGCTCCAACTTTCCCTCCCTCACAACCCTTCCCCCTGTCCCTCAAATTTGGACGGATCATTGCCTGATCCCTTTCCATATTAAAACTTCCCGCCCACCTACGTCCAACAAACCCAATTCTCACCCTGACAATTCCGTAAACTGGAAAAAAATGCAAGAAGCTTTCGAACTCGACTCTATCCCTCAATCTCAAGTCCCCATTTTCACAGGGGACCTTGAATCCGACGCTAACCTCTTCCACGGATGGATCACTCAAGAAGTCAATGCACGGGTCCCCCCCAATCGCTCCCGTAGACCAGCCAAAAAACTTAAATCTAATGCCCCCCGGTTTATTCCCGATATAGCCACGTCACGTCTTTCCTGTAGAAGGGCCGAACGTAATTGGCGCAGAACGTATGATACTGCTGACCGTCTAGCATACATTCAACTAAGGAAAGAATACCATTCCAACATAAAATCAGCCAAAAAATCTTTCTACATCAAAGCCATCAACAACGCCAACCAAAAACAAAAAACACTCTTTTTCATAGTGAAATCTTTCACCCAGCCCAAAACCCTACAAACTGAAATACCCCCATCCCAAGAATTATGTAACAAAATAGCTGATTACTTTGAGGAAAAAATTGACGCTATTCAAAAGGGTTTTTCACCCACCCAAGCTAGCCAATTCTCACAGGGTCACCCTCCAAAAACACCCCCCGAGTTCACTTTAAAAAAATTCTCGGCGGTTACCCTAGACTTAACCAGAGAGGTTATCCTTGCTTGCAAATCCGGGTCGCCCTCCGACCCCTGCCCCCCAAAAATTTTACACCAACTCATTGACGTGGTTAACCCAATAATCAATAAAATTGTCAATACCTCTCTAATCACGGGCTGTGTCCCTCGCTTGTGGAAACAGGGAATAGTCAAACCCCTGACGAAGAAAGCTAACAAACCCCCCTCAGATCTCACCAACCTTCGGCCAATCTCACTCCTTCCAGCCTTAGGTAAAATTACAGAACATATGGTTTACAGGGAACTCAAACAATATCTTGAAGCTCACAATATACTACATCCGCAACAATCTGGTTTTCGCCCCAATCACTCCACCGAAACTGCTTTGATCGAGCTCACTGACTCGATTAAAATGCTACAAGACCAGAAACTGAACGTCGTCCTCATCCTTTTAGACCTTCCTGCGGCGTTCGACACCATCTCTCATATCATCCTGCTCAACAGACTGGTAGATATAGGGATCTCTGATGTGGCCCTGGCCTAGATAAAATCCTTTCTAACCGACAGATCCCAAACCGTCGCTCTCGGTCCCTTCCACTCCAACGAGAAGAGAGTCTCCTCGGGGGTCCCCCAGGGTTCCATCTTGAGCCCTCTCCTCTTCAATGTCTACCTCATCCCTCTCATATCCCTCATCGAGTCCTTCGGCATACCTGTAACATCGTATGCCGATGACACTCAACTCATCGTACTTTTGGAGAAGAACTCCACGAATGCAGAGCTGAACCTTAAAAACTGCTTGACAGCTGTCTTCCAATGGATGGACTTAAACCACCTCAAATGCAACTCCAGCAAAACTGAGATCCTCCCCATGGGAAAAAATACCACCTTCTGCCCAGCCCTCTGGTGGCCAGAAAACTCTGTTGCCCCCCCCAAGACCGTAACCACTGCAAGGAACCTCGGCGTCCTGTTTGACAGTGCTCTCTCCTTTGACCACCACGTCAGGATCGTAGCAGGCCGCTGTTTCGGTATCATCAAGTCCCTGAAAAAATTCTTCGACTTTCTACCTCTTGACTCCAGAAAAACTGTAACGGTAGCCCTAATAATCTCACGCTTGGATTATTGTAATGGTCTCCTTGCAGGAGCCAAAAAGTCCACACTTAACAAACTCCAAAGTGTCCTCCATACCGCAGCCCGACTCGTTTTGAAGCTGCCCAGAAAATCATCCATCTCCGCCGCTTTAAAATCTCTTCACTGGCTTCCCCTTCATAAAAGAATATTTTTCAAAATGCTGCTTGTCGCCTTCCCGGCCTTCAATGGCTCCGGCCCACGATACCTTACCAAACATTTCCCTCATTACAACCCGTCTAGATCTCTACGTTCCTCCCACGACAACCTCATCCTCCCTGCCAAATTCAATCTGAAGACAAAAGGTGGCAAAACCATACACCACTTGGCCTCTAAGGCCTGGAACCTCCTGCCCAAAAACCTGAGATTCACAACCCACGAAAAACCTTTCAGAAAATTGCTCAAAACTTGGATCTACAGCCTCAAGGATGACTACATCAAAGCAGCCATATAACTCCTGTTCCTCCTATTACTTGCTTTGATCCTCTACCGGGAAATGTCAGCGCCAAGATGCTCCTTCCGGAGCGACCGTCGCGCTCTACAAATACCACCACAAATTACAAATTACAAAATTACTTTGTCTTTAAACAGTGATTGCAGGAAAAAGTGCAACAAAAAAAATAATTAACATGAGTAGTTTCTTGCGTTGGATACCATAGAATCAATAGACTGCTCGCCGAAACACACTACAGCATTGCACTTGATGCAGAGTTGTTTAAGATTCGCAAACATGGGACGGATATCAGGTCCATGGCTCACTCCTGATGTGCTTCGTCCAGCATCCTGGTCATCATGCTGCGCAGCTTCCTTGACGCGACGATGCTGAGGATGAAGTGTCAGGAGATGCTCGAGCATGCTGGATGTCTCACATGAGTACTTCCTTTCACTTCCTCAGGAGAGCACCCTTGGACAGAGAGTGCAACTAACTTTTCTTGCATTTACCTTCTTCTCTCCATCTGGAATTGTAAAGAAGGCCCAAACAACTGACTCTTTTCTTTTTTTTAACAGATTCCTCCAACTCTTCTTCTTCCTCTGTAACCAACTTCCCATCAGTTGAAGAAGCCATTTTTTTGAGAAAAACACACCAAATAAATGTACAGATTAGAGAAGTAACACAGCAGGTGTGTCTCATAAGATGCAGAAGAAGGAAGGAAAAGAAAGGAGGTGGTTCTTTGCATTCTAGAAACAAATTCTTGTAAACCAATCAAATGCTTTCTTTTCAAATCACATGGGGTTCGCGCACTGGGCGGGCAACGTAAGCGCACCCGGCGCGACTACCGGAAAATATATTTAACCATAATATAACTTTTTTCCAAATAGAAATATATGATTTGTATATTTTGTTTAGATAATCTCTTGCTTTAATACACATATTAAAGTTATATATATATATATATATATATATATATATATATATATATATATATATATATATATATATTACCTACTGGCGATAGCCAGTAGGTATATATAGTTAGGATTTTTTTCCTATGGGATTTTTGAAAATTCTATGTCGAATAACTTTGGCGTTTGGGGACAGAATTGGCTGAAATTTTCAGGAAAATGGAACATTTTGTTTCTGAGCAGCCCCTGAAAATTTGGGGGGGTTTCGTCAAGGGGGGCCGAGAAAAAATGGGGGTTCCCAAAACGTGTTTTTCCCATGCAATTTTCCATAGGGCGGTTGGCCTCACTTTTAGCCTGAACGGCTGAATGGATTTACACCAAACTTGGCAAAATTGTAGGGACTGGTAGCCCGATGTGCCTTTGCTATGTCTCAAGATATAGGCTCCAGTGGTTTTTACGAAAATTAACTTTGAAAATATATATTGGGCTACATTGGGCTATATATATGTTGGAGCCCAAATGTAGCCCAATGTAGCCCAATGTAGCCCAATGTAGCCCAAAGATGGCCACCAGAGACAAAAAAAACAAATGTAGCCCAAATATCAGCCAGATGTAGCCCAACTATAGCCCAATGACAGAATGTCCCAGAGTGTTCTACAGAACAACTAGAGTGCTAACAGTCCTACTTATTACAAAGGTATGGCACACCTGAAGCCATCTTGATTGGAATAAAGTGGTAACTCTTAAAACATTTAATTTAAAAAGGAACAAAATGAGGGGGTTCATTTTGCCATAGAAAGTATGATTAGCGAATATATGACGAAATCCCGCATACCATCAGTCCGCAAAAAAAATCCCGCATGTACTATTAGGCCGCAAATTAAAATAACGAAAACTTTTAGAACGAATATGCCTTTAGCATACACTAAACAACTAAAATACCCTAAACCCTAAAACACTACCCCCAGCATGACCCTACACTACACAAACAGTACAACACTACCCTAAACCCTAAAACACTACCCCCAGCATGACCCTACACTACACAAACACTACAACACTACCCTAAACCCTAAAACACTACCCCCAGCATGACCCTACACTACGCAAACACTACAACACTACCCAAAACAATAAAACACTACACCCCAGCATGACCCTACACTACGCAAACACTACAACACTACCCTAAACCCTAAAACACTACCCCCAGCATGACCCTACACTACACAAACACTACAACACAACCCTAAACCCTAAAACACTACCCCCAGCATGACCCTACACTACGCAAACACTACAACACAACCCTAAACCCTAAAACACTACCCCCAGCATGACCCTACACTACGCAAACACTACAACACTACCCTAAACCCTAAAACACTACCCCCAGCATGACCCTACACTACGCAAACACTACAACACTACCCAAAACCCTAAAACACTACACCCCAGCATGACCCTACACTACACAAACACTACAACACTACCCTAAACCCTAAAACACTACCCCCAGCATGACCCTACACTACGCAAACACTACAACACTACCCAAAACCCTAAAACACTACACCCCAGCATGACCCTACACTACGCAAACACTACAACACTACCCTAAACCCTAAAACACTACCCCCAGCATGACCCTACACTACGCAAACACTACAACACTACCCTAAACCCTAAAACACTACCCCCAGCATGACCCTACACTACGCAAACACTACAACACTACCCTAAACCCTAAAACACTACCCCCAGCATGACCCACACTACGCAAACACTACAACACTACCCTAAACCCTAAAACACTACCCCCAGCATGACCCTACACTACGCAAACACTACAACACTACCCAAAACCATAAAACACTACCCCCAGCATGACCCTACACTACGCAAACACTACAACACTACCCAAAATCCTAAAACACTACCCCCCAGCATGACCCTACACTACGCAAACACTACAACACTACCCAAAACCCTAAAACACTACCCCCAGCATGACCCTACACTACGCAAACACTACAACACTACCCAAAACCCTAAAACACTACCCCCAGCATGACCCTACACTACGCAAACACTACAACACTACCTAAAACCCTAAAACACTACACCCCAGCATGACTCTACACTACGCAAACACTACAACACTACCCAAAACCCTAAAACACTACACCCCAGCATGACCCTACACTACGCAAACACTACAACACTACCCAAAACCCTAAAACACTACCCCCAGCATGACCCTACACTACGCAAACACTACAACACTACCCAAAACCCTAAAACACTACCCCCAGCATGACCCTACACTACGCAAACACTACAACACTACCCTAAACCCTAAAATACTACACCCCAGCATGACCCTACACTACGCAAACACTACAACACTACCCAAAACCCTAAAACACTACCCCCAGCATGACCCTACACTACGCAAACACTACAACACTATCCTAAACCCTAAAACACTACGCCCAGCATGACCCTACACTACGCAAACACTACAACAATACCCTAAACCCTAAAACACTAGCCCCAGCATGACCCTACACTATGCAAACACTACAACACAACCCTAAACCCTAAAACACTACCCCCAGCATGACCCTACACTACGCAAACACTACAACACAACCCTAAACCCTAAAACACTACCCCCAGCATGACCCTACACTAAACAACCACCACAACTCTACACTACAGTAACACAACACTACACTACACAACACTACACTACACTACACAATCACTAACCCACGAAAAAATTAACACAAACCCACTTACCTCTCTCGTCATCGTGGTTTTCACAACGCAAATGCATTTACCATACATGCCTTTAAAACGTAATTCTTTGTAAAGGCATGCGCGATAAATGCACATGCGTTTTGAAAAAATGCGGGATAATGGTATGCGAGGTCAATGACCTTGCGGGATAATGGTATGCGGACTGAAAGTCTGCGGGATAAAAAATGCAGGAAAATGGCTGCAAACCATGATTAGCAGCAGACTTCCCTGGTGAGCACTAGCTTTACTACAGTGATCTAATGAGCAACTAGAGTGCTAACATTCAGAATTTATGGCAAATGTGTGACACATCTGAATGCCTTCTTGATAGAACCAAAGTAAACAAGCATTGAAAATGCAATAGATCTCGCCCTCGTTTAAGTTAAAGCCATTCTGTTTGTAATGAGGTGGCTTTTTAGCTTTGCTTTTATTAGTGTTTTTAAAACTTTCATGTAAATAACATGCATATGTATGCATATATGTATATGTATGCATGCATTTATATTTATATAGATATGCAGACTATATATGTTTATATATGTATATTACCTACTGGCGATAGCCAGTGGGTATATATAGTTAGGATTTTTTCTCTATGGGATTTCTGAAAATTCTATGTCTAATAACTTTGGCGTTTGTGGACGGAATTGGCTGAAATTTTCAGGAAAATGGCACATTTTGTTTCTGAGCAGCCCCTAAAAATTTGGGGGGGTTTCGTCAAGGGGGGCCGAGAAAAAAGGGGGGTCCCAAAACGTGTTTTTCCCATTCATTTTTCCATAGGGCGGTTGGACTCACTTTTAGCTCGAACGGCTGAATAGATTTACATGAAACTTGGCAAAATTGTAGATATGGTTTGCCCGACGTGCCTTTGCTATGTCTCAATATATGTGCTCCAGTGGATTTTGAGAAATTAAAGTTTAAAAAAATATATATATCTGTGACAGCGCTCCGGTTAGCGCCCCGGTTCGCGTACCTGACGCGTAACGGAACTTCGCGAAGCGAAGCTGATTGGCTCTCCGGTGTCTGTCAACATTCTAAACAGTCCGGAGCGGCCGCCATCTTGTCTCTCGGTACGATCGAGAGACAAGATGTGGTGAAAAACGAAGGGGGAAATGAAGGAAAGGGGGCAAGGTAGACCACTCCTGACCCCTTAGGATTGATGAGGGGGATATTAAAGTGCCCCGCGGGGCAAAAAATAAAAACAATTTTTTTTTTGCGATTTTACGCCTTAGAGGCGCGTCCCGGTACGTGAACCGGGCAGCTCACCGGGCAGCTCACCGGGCAGCTAACCGGGCAGCTAACCGGCAGCGTAGCTGTCAACATTGTAAACAGTCCGGGGCGGCCGCCATCTTGTCTCTCGGTAGGTTCGAGAGACAAGATGTGGTGAAAAACAGAAGGGGGAAATGAAGGAAAGGGGGCAAGGTAAACCCCTCCTGACCCCCTAGGATTGATGAGGGGGATATTAAAGTCCCCCGCGATTTTTCGCGGTAGAGGCGCCTCCCGGTACGCGAACCGGGCAGCTAACCGGCAGCGTAACGGGAGTCCGCCATCTTGTGTTTTTGGAGCGTCCGGTTCTCGTACCGGGTAGCGTCCCGGTAAGCGTAACAAGAGGAAAACCAAGAGAAACAGTAAAAAAAAAATTAAGGGAATAGATTTCCAGCAAACTTGCCAAAATTGTAGGGACTGTTTGTTTGATGTGCCTTTGCAAGGCCTCAAGATATGTGCACGTGTGGATTTTGTCTAATTAAGGTTAAAAAAAATATATATATCTGTAAGCGTGCTCCGGCACGCTTACGTTACGGGTTTTGTTTGCGCTGCTGAGCCGATACGTCACGGTTATGCGACGCGTCATGAGGCGTCTCATGTGGCTACGTGATACGTCACGTAATAAAGAATATATTTTACAGCTATAGATATTAGCTTTTAAAAAACCAATGAAATTCACTGAAAAAACCATAGGTTATAGACCATATATAGTTAGGAATTTGCATTTACAAAACCTTGAAAATTCACTGAAAAAACCATAGGTTAGAGACCATATATAGTTAGCTGGACATTTTATTGACATAAAACCAATGAAATTCCATATATAGTTAGTTGCACTAACTATATATCGCGCACCCGCAATCCACTGCTGATGATGTCACATATTACATCATTCATGACATGGTCAGTGACATCACTGATGACATCACTGATGACATCTCAAATGACATCACTGATGACATCACTGATGACATCTCAAATGACATCACTGATGACATCATGACACACCAATACCAGTTACTACATACGCACTCACTGATTCCTACGTCTACACACACATTCACTTATTCACCCATACAATCACTCATACATACAGTCACTCATTATTACAACACTATCATATGCACTCATACACCTATGCAGACACTCACACACTGCCACTCATCCATGGAGTTACTCCCACACCTAGTCAGTCCTGTAAAGAATCAATCACACTTCCATTTCCTCATCTATACAGTTAAACACAGAACACCATACTTCAGTGACATCACTGATGACATCACTGATGACTTCTCAAATGACATCACTGATGACATCTCAAATGACATCACTGATGACATCATGACACACCAATACCAGTTACTACATACGCACTCACTGATTCCTACGTCTACACACACATTCACTCATTCACCCATACAATCACTCATACATACAGTCACTCATTATTACAACACTATCATATGCACTCATACACCTAGTCAGTCCTGTGAAGAATCAATCACACTTCGATTTCCTCATCTATACAGTTAAACACAGAACACCATACTTTTCACACATATACTAACACATACTTACTCTCTTATACAATCACTGATACAAGTACACATTGATATGCACAGAGTCACACACCTCCCAGGCAGCCACGCACACACTCAGTCTTCCATACATCCACTCATTCTTCAATATGTAAAACATATTTAAACTTTACAAAAACACACAGACACTAGATGATGTCATCAGTGATGTCATTTGAGATGTCATCAGTGATGTCATTTGAGATGTCATCAGTGATGTCATCAGTGATGTCACTGACCATGTCATGAATGATGTAATATGTGACATCATCAGCAGTGGATTGTGGGTGCGCGATATATAGTTAGTGCAACTAACTATATATGGAATTTCAATGGTTTTGTGTGAGTAAAATAAGGTTTTCTAAATGCTAATTCCTAACTATATATGGTCTATAACCCATGGTTTTTTCAGTGAATTTTCAAGGTTTTGTAAATGCAAATTCCTAACTATATATGGTCTATAACCTATGGTTTTTTCAGTGAATATATATATATATATATATATATATATTACCTACTGGCGATAGCCAGTAGGTATATATAGTTAGGATTTTTTTCCTATGGGATTTTTGAAAATTCTATGTCGAATAACTTTGGCGTTTGAGGACAGAATTGGCTGAAATTTTCAGGAAAATGGAACATTTTGTTTCTGAGCAGCCCCTGAAAATATGGGGGGGTTTCGTCAAGGGGGGGCTGAGAAAAAAGGGGGGTCCCAAAACGTGTTTTTCCCATGCAATTTTCCATAGGGCAGTTGGCCTCACTTTTAGCCTGAACGGCTGAATGGATTTACACCAAACTTGGCAAAATTGTAGGGACTGGTAGCCCGATGTGCCTTTGCTATGTCTCAAGATATAGGCTCCAGTGGTTTTTACGAAAATTAACTTTGAAAAATATATATTGGGCTACATTGGGCTATATATATGTTGGAGCCCAAATGTAGCCCAATGTAGCCCAATGTAGCCCAATGTAGCCCAATGTAGCCCAAAGATGGCCACCAGAGACAAAAAAAACAAATGTAGCCCAAATATCAGCCAGATGTAGCCCAACTATAGCCCAATGACAGAATGTCCCAGAGTGTTCTAAAGAACAACTAGAGTGCTAACAGTCCTACTTATTACAAAGGTATGGCACACCTGAAGCCATCTTGATTGGAATAAAGTGGTAACTCTTAAAACATTTAATTTAAAAAGGAACAAAATGAGGGGGTTCATTTTGCCATAGAAAGTATGATTAGCGAATATATGACGAAATCCCGCATGTACTATTAGGCCGCAAATTAAAATAACGAAAACTTTTAGAACGAATATGCCTTTAGCATACACTAAACAACGAAACTACCCTAAACCCTAAAACACTACCCCCAGCATGACCCTACACTACACAAACAGTACAACACTACCCTAAACCCTAAAACACTACCCCCAGCATGACCCTACACTACACAAACACTACAACACTACCCTAAACCCTAAAACACTACCCCCAGCATGACCCTACACTACGCAAACACTACAACACTACCCAAAACCCTAAAACACTACACCCCAGCATGACCCTACACTACGCAAACACTACAACACTACCCTAAACCCTAAAACACTACCCCCAGCATGACCCTACACTACACAAACACTACAACACAACCCTAAACCCTAAAACACTACCCCCAGCATGACCCTACACTACGCAAACACTACAACACAACCCTAAACCCTAAAACACTACCCCCAGCATGACCCTACACTACGCAAACACTACAACACTACCGTAAACCCTAAAACACTACCCCCAGCATGACCCTACACTACGCAAACACTACAACACTACCCAAAACCCTAAAACACTACACCCCAGCATGACCCTACACTACGCAAACACTACAACACTACCCTAAACCCTAAAACACTACCCCCAGCATGACCCTACACTACGCAAACACTACAACACTACCCAAAACCCTAAAACACTACACCCCAGCATGACCCTACACTACGCAAACACTACAACACTACCCTAAACCCTAAAACACTACCCCCAGCATGACCCTACACTACGCAAACACTACAACACTACCCTAAACCCTAAAACACTAGCCCCAGCATGACCCTACACTACGCAAACACTACAACACTACCCTAAACCCTAAAACACTAGCCCCAGCATGACCCTACACTACGCAAACACTACAACACTACCCTAAACCCTAAAACACTACCCCCAGCATGACCCTACACTACGCAAACACTACAACACTACCCAAAACCCTAAAACACTACCCCCAGCATGACCCTACACTACGCAAACACTACAACACTACCCAAAACCCTAAAACACTACCCCCCAGCATGACCCTACACTACGCAAACACTACAACACTACCCAAAACCCTAAAACACTACCTCCAGCATGACCCTACACTACGCAAACACTACAACACTACCCAAAACCCTAAAACACTACCCCCAGCATGACCCTACACTACGCAAACACTACAACACTACCCAAAACCCTAAAACACTACACCCCAGCATGACCCTACACTACGCAAACACTACAACACTACCCAAAACCCTAAAACACTACACCCCAGCATGACCCTACACTACGCAAACACTACAACACTACCCAAAACCCTAAAACACTCCCCCCAGCATGACCCTACACTACGCAAACACTACAACACTACCCAAAACCCTAAAACACTACCCCCAGCATGACCCTACACTACGCAAACACTACAACACTACCCTAAACCCTAAAATACTACACCCCAGCATGACCCTACACTACGCAAACACTACAACACTACCCAAAACCCTAAAACACTACCCCCAGCATGACCCTACACTACGCAAACACTACAACACTATCCTAAACCCTAAAACACTACGCCCAGCATGACCCTACACTACGCAAACACTACAACACTACCCTAAACCCTAAAACACTAGCCCCAGCATGACCCTACACTACGAAAACACTACAACACAACCCTAAACCCTAAAACACTACCCCCAGCATGACCCTACACTACGCAAACACTACAACACTACCCTAAACCCTAAAACACTACCCCCAGCATGACCCTACACTACGCAAACACTACAACACAACCCTAAACCCTAAAACACTACCCCCAGCATGACCCTACACTAAACAACCACCACAACTCTACACTACACTAACACAACACTACACTACACAACACAACACTACACTACACAATCACTAACCCACGAAAAAATTAACACAAACCCACTTACCTCTCTCGTCATCGTGGTTTTCACAACGCAAATGCATTTACCATACATGCCTTTAAAACGTAATTCTTTGTAAAGGCATGCGCGATAAATGCACATGCGTTTTGAAACAATGCGGGATAATGGTATGCGAGGTCAATGACCTTGCGGGATAATGGTATGCGGACTGAAAGTCTGCGGGATAAAAAATGCGGGAAAATGGCTGCAAACCATGATTAGCAGCAGACTTCCCTGGTGAGCACTAGCTTTACTACAGTGATCTAATGAGCAACTAGAGTGCTAACATTCAGAATTTATGGCAAATGTGTGACACATCTGAATGCCTTGTTGGTAGAACCAAAGTAAACAAGCATTGAAAATGCAATAGATCTCGCCCTCGTTTAAGTTAAAGCCATTCTGTTTGTAATGAGGTGGCTTTTTAGCTTTGCTTTTATTAGTGTTTTTAAAACTTTCATGTAAATAACATGCATATGTATGCATATATGTATATGTATGCATGCATTTATATTTATATAGATATGCAGATTATATATGTTTATATATGTATATTACCTACTGGCGATAGCCAGTGGGTATATATAGTTAGGATTTTTTCTCTTTGGGATTTCTGAAAATTCTATGTCTAATAACTTTGGCGTTTGTGGACGGAATTGGCTGAAATTTTCAGGAAAATGGCACATTTTGTTTCTGAGCAGCCCCTGAAAATTTGGGGGGGGTTTCGTCAAGGGGGGCCGAGAAAAAAGGGGGTCCCAAAACGCATTTTTCCCATTCATTTTTCCATAGGGCGGTTGGACTCACTTTTAGCTCGAACGGCTGAATAGATTTACATGAAACTTAGCAAAATTGTAGATATGGTTTGCCCGACGTGCCTTTGCTATGTCTCAATATATGTGCTCCAGTGGATTTTGAGAAATGAACGTTTAAAAAAATATATATATCTGTGACAGCGCTCCGGTTAGCGCCCCGGTTCGCGTACCTGACGCGTAACGGAACTTCGCGAAGCGAAGCTGATTGGCTCTCCGGTGTCTGTCAACATTCTAAACAGTCCGGAGCGGCCGCCATATTGTCTCTCGGTACGATCGAGAGACAAGATGTGGTGAAAAACGAAGGGGGAAATGAAGGGAAGGGGGCAAGGTAGACCACTCCTGACCCCCTAGGATTGATGAGGGGGATATTAAAGTGCCCCGCGGGGCAAAAAATAAAAACATTTTTTTTTTTTGCGATTTTACGCCTTAGAGGCGCATCCCAGTACGTGAACCGGGCAGCTCACCGGGCAGCTCACCGGGCAGCTAACCGGGCAGCTAACCGGCAGCGTAGCTGTCAACATTGTAAACAGTCCGGAGCGGCCGCCATCTTGTCTCTCGGTAGGTTCGAGAGACAAGATGTGGTGAAAAAAGAAGGTGGAAATGAAGGAAAGGGGGCAAGGTAAACCCCTCCTGACCCCCTAGGATTGATGAGGGGGATATTAAAGTCCCCCGCGAT
Source organism: Lissotriton helveticus (assembly GCF_964261635.1). Classification (NCBI taxonomy): domain Eukaryota; kingdom Metazoa; phylum Chordata; class Amphibia; order Caudata; family Salamandridae; genus Lissotriton; species Lissotriton helveticus. Next base: position 730,727,388 of record NC_136059.1, on the reverse strand, counting down.
TTTTCGCGGTAGAGGCGCCTCCCGGTACGCGAACCGGGCAGCTAACCGGCAGCGTAACGGGAGTCCGCCATCTTGTGTTTTTGGAGCGTCCGGTTCGCGTACCGGGTAGCGTCCCGGTAAGCGTAACAAGGGGAAAACCAAGAGAAACAGTAAATAAAAAATGAAGGGAATAAATTTCCAGCAAACTTGGCAAAATTGTAGGGACTGTTTGTTTGATGTGCCTTTGCAAGGCCTCAAGATATGTGCACATGTGGATTTTGTCTAATTAAGGTTAAAAAAAATATATATATCTGTAAGCGTGCTCCGGCACGCTTACGTTATGGGTTTTGTTTGCGCTGCTGAGCCGATACGTCACGGTTATGCGACGCGTCATGAGGCGTCTCATGTGGCTACGTGATACGTCACGTAATAAAGAATATATTTTACAGCTATAGATATTAGCTTTTAAAAAACCAATGAAATTCACTGAAAAAACCATAGGTTATAGACCATATATAGTTAGGAATTTGCATTTACAAAACCTTGAAAATTCACTGAAAAAAACCATAGGTTAGAAACCATATATAGTTAGCTGGACATTTTATTGACATAAAACCAATGAAATTCCATATATAGTTAGTTGCACTAACTATATATCGCGCACCCGCAATCCACTGCTGATGATGTCACATATTACATCATTCATGACATGGTCAGTGACATCACTGATGACATCTCAAATGACATCACTGATGACATCACTGATGACATCTCAAATGACATCACTGATGACATCATGACACACCAATACCAGTTACTACATACGCACTCACTGATTCCTACGTCTACACACACATTCACTTATTCACCCATACAATCACTCATACATACAGTCACTCATTATTACAACACTATCATATGCACTCATACACCTATGCAGACACTCACACACTGCCACTCATCCATGGAGTTACTCCCACACCTAGTCAGTCCTGTAAATAATCAATCACACTTCCATTTCCTCATCTATACAGTTAAACACAGAACACCATACTTCAGTGACATCACTGATGACATCACTGATGACTTCTCAAATGACATCACTGATGACATCTCAAATGACATCACTGATGACATCATGACACACCAATACCAGTTACTACATACGCACTCACTGATTCCTACGTCTACACACACATTCACTCATTCACCCATACAATCACTCATACATACAGTCACTCATTATTACAACACTATCATATGCACTCATACACCTAGTCAGTCCTGTGAAGAATCAATCACACTTCGATTTCCTCATCTATACAGTTAAACACAGAACACCATACTGTTCACACATATACTAACACATACTTACTCTCTTATACAATCACTGATACAAGTACACATTGATATGCACAGAGTCACACACCTCCCAGGCAGCCACACACACACTCAGTCTTCCATACATCCACTCATTCTTCAATATGTAAAACATATTTAAACTTTACAAAAACACACAGACACTAGATGATGTCATCAGTGATGTCATTTGAGATGTCATCAGTGATGTCATTTGAGATGTCATCAGTGATGTCATCAGTGATGTCACTGACCATGTCATGAATGATGTAATATGTGACATCATCAGCAGTGGATTGCGGGTGCGCGATATATAGTTAGTGCAACTAACTATATATGGAATTTCAATGGTTTTGTGTGAGTAAAATAAGGTTTTCTAAATGCCAATTCCTAACTATATATGGTCTATAACCCATGGTTTTTTCAGTGAATTTTCAAGGTTTTGTAAATGCAAATTCCTAACTATATATGGTCTATAACCTATGGTTTTTTCAGTGAATATATATATATATATATATATTACCTACTGGCGATAGCCAGTAGGTATATATAGTTAGGATTTTTTTCCTATGGGATTTTTGAAAATTCTATGTCGAATAACTTTGGCGTTTGAGGACAGAATTGGCAGAAATTTTCAGGAAAATGGAACATTTTGTTTCTGAGCAGCCCCTGAAAATTTGGGGGGGTTTCGTCAAGGGGGGGCTGAGAAAAAAGGGGGGTCCCAAAACGTGTTTTTCCCATGCAATTTTCCATAGGGCGGTTGGCCTCACTTTTAGCCTGAACGGCTGAATGGATTTACACCAAACTTGGCAAAATTGTAGGGACTGGTAGCCCGATGTGCCTTTGCTATGTCTCAAGATATAGGCTCCAGTGGTTTTTACGAAAATTAACTTTGAAAAATATATATTGGGCTACATTGGGCTATATGTATGTTGGAGCCCAAATGTAGCCCAATGTAGCCCAATGTAGCCCAATGTAGCCCAATGTAGCCCAAAGATGGCCACCAGAGACAAAAAAAACAAATGTAGCCCAAATATCAGCCAGATGTAGCCCAACTATAGCCCAATGACAGAATGTCCCAGAGTGTTCTAAAGAACAACTAGAGTGCTAACAGTCCTACTTAGTACAAAGGTATGGCACACCTGAAGCCATCTTGATTGGAATAAAGTGGTAACTCTTAAAACATTTAATTTAAAAAGGAACAAAATGAGGGGGTTCATTTTGCCATAGAAAGTATGATTAGCGAATATATGACGAAATCCCGCATGTACTATTAGGCCGCAAATTAAAATAACGAAAACTTTTAGAACGAATATGCCTTTAGCATACACTAAACAACGAAACTACCCTAAACCCTAAAACACTACCCCCAGCATGACCCTACACTACACAAACAGTACAACACTACCCTAAACCCTAAAACACTACCCCCAGCATGACCCTACACTACACAAACACTACAACACTACCCTAAACCCTAAAACACTACCCCCAGCATGACCCTACACTACGCAAACACTACAACACTACCCAAAACCCTAAAACACTACACCCCAGCATGACCCTACACTACGCAAACACTACAACACTACCCTAAACCCTAAAACACTACCCCCAGCATGACCCTACACTACACAAACACTACAACACAACCCTAAACCCTAAAACACTACCCCCAGCATGACCCTACACTACGCAAACACTACAACACAACCCTAAACCCTAAAACACTACCCCCAGCATGACCCTACACTACGCAAACACTACAACACTACCGTAAACCCTAAAACACTACCCCCAGCATGACCCTACACTACGCAAACACTACAACACTACCCAAAACCCTAAAACACTACACCCCAGCATGACCCTACACTACGCAAACACTACAACACTACCCTAAACCCTAAAACACTACCCCCAGCATGACCCTACACTACGCAAACACTACAACACTACCCAAAACCCTAAAACACTACACCCCAGCATGACCCTACACTACGCAAACACTACAACACTACCCTAAACCCTAAAACACTACCCCCAGCATGACCCTACACTACGCAAACACTACAACACTACCCTAAACCCTAAAACACTAGCCCCAGCATGACCCTACACTACGCAAACACTACAACACTACCCTAAACCCTAAAACACTACCCCCAGCATGACCCTACACTACGCAAACACTACAACACTACCCAAAACCCTAAAACACTACCCCCAGCATGACCCTACACTACGCAAACACTACAACACTACCCAAAACCCTAAAACACTACCCCCCAGCATGACCCTACACTACGCAAACACTACAACACTACCCAAAACCCTAAAACACTACCTCCAGCATGACCCTACACTACGCAAACACTACAACACTACCCAAAACCCTAAAACACTACCCCCAGCATGACCCTACACTACGCAAACACTACAACACTACCCAAAACCCTAAAACACTACACCCCAGCATGACCCTACACTACGCAAACACTACAACACTACCCAAAACCCTAAAACACTCCCCCCAGCATGACCCTACACTACGCAAACACTACAACACTACCCAAAACCCTAAAACACTACCACCAGCATGACCCTACACTACGCAAACACTACAACACTACCCTAAACCCTAAAATACTACACCCCAGCATGACCCTACACTACGCAAACACTACAACACTACCCAAAACCCTAAAACACTACCCCCAGCATGACCCTACACTACGCAAACACTACAACACTATCCTAAACCCTAAAACACTACGCCCAGCATGACCCTACACTACGCAAACACTACAACACTACCCAAAACCCTAAAACACTACACCCCAGCATGACCCTACACTACGCAAACACTACAACACTACCCTAAACCCTAAAACACTACCCCCAGCATGACCCTACACTACACAAACACTACAACACAACCCTAAACCCTAAAACACTACCCCCAGCATGACCCTACACTACGCAAACACTACAACACAACCGTAAACCCTAAAACACTACCCCCAGCATGACCCTACACTACGCAAACACTACAACACTACCGTAAACCCTAAAACACTACCCCCAGCATGACCCTACACTACGCAAACACTACAACACTACCCTAAACCCTAAAACACTACCCCCCAGCATGACCCTACACTACGCAAACACTACAACACTACCCAAAACCCTAAAACACTACCCCCAGCATGACCCTACACTACGCAAACACTACAACACTACCCTAAACCCTAAAACACTACCCCCAGCATGACCCTACACTACGCAAACACTACAACACTACCCTAAACCCTAAAACACTAGCCCCAGCATGACCCTACACTACGCAAACACTACAACACTACCCTAAACCCTAAAACACTACCCCCAGCATGACCCTACACTACGCAAACACTACAACACTACCCAAAACCCTAAAACACTACCCCCAGCATGACCCTACACTACGCAAACACTACAACACTACCCAAAACCCTAAAACACTACCCCCCAGCATGACCCTACACTACGCAAACACTACAACACTACCCAAAACCCTAAAACACTACCTCCAGCATGACCCTACACTACGCAAACACTACAACACTACCCTAAACCCTAAAACACTACCCCCAGCATGACCCTACACTACGCAAACACTACAACACTACCCAAAACCCTAAAACACTACACCCCAGCATGACCCTACACTACGCAAACACTACAACACTACCCAAAACCCTAAAACACTCCCCCCAGCATGACCCTACACTACGCAAACACTACAACACTACCCAAAACCCTAAAACACTACCACCAGCATGACCCTACACTACGCAAACACTACAACACTACCCTAAACCCTAAAACACTACACCCCAGCATGACCCTACACTACGCAAACACTACAACACTACCCAAAACCCTAAAACACTACCCCCAGCATGACCCTACACTACGCAAACACTACAACACTATCCTAAACCCTAAAACACTACGCCCAGCATGACCCTACACTACGCAAACACTACAACACAACCCTAAACCCTAAAACACTAGCCCCAGCATGACCCTACACTACGCAAACACTACAACACAACCCTAAACCCTAAAACACTACCCCCAGCATGACCCTACACTACGCAAACACTACAACACTACGCTAAACCCTAAAACACTACCCCCAGCATGACCCTACACTACGCAAACACTACAACACAACCCTAAACCCTAAAACACTACCCCCAGCATGACCCTACACTAAACAACCACCACAACTCTACACTACACTAACACAACACTACACTACACAACACTACACTACACTACACAATCACTAACCCACGAAAAAATTAACACAAACCCACTTACCTCTCTCGTCATCGTGGTTTTCACAACGCAAATGCATTTACCATACATGCCTTTAAAACGTAATTCTTTGTAAAGGCATGCGCGATAAATGCACATGCGTTTTGAAACAATGCGGGATAATGGTATGCAAGGTCAATGACCTTGCGGGATAATGGTATGCGGACTGAAAGTCTGCGGGATAAAAAATGCGGGAAAATGGCTGCAAACCATGATTAGCAGCAGACTTCCCTGGTGAGCACTAGCTTTACTACAGTGATCTAATGAGCAACTAGAGTGCTAACATTCAGAATTTATGGCAAATGTGTGACACCTCTGAATGCCTTGTTGGTAGAACCAAAGTAAACAAGCATTGAAAATGCAATAGATCTCGCCCTCGTTTAAGTTAAAGCCATTCTGTTTGTAATGAGGTGGCTTTTTAGCTTTGCTTTTATTAGTGTTTTTAAAACTTTCATGTAAATAACATGCATATGTATGCATATATGTATATGTATGCATGCATTTATATTTATATAGATATGCAGATTATATATGTTTATATATGTATATTACCTACTGGCGATAGCCAGTGGGTATATATAGTTAGGATTTTTTCTCTATGGGATTTCTGAAAATTCTATGTCTAATAACTTTGGCGTTTGTGGACGGAATTGGCTGAAATTTTCAGGAAAATGGCACATTTTGTTTCTGAGCAGCCCCTGAAAATTTGGGGGGGGTTTCGTCAAGGGGGGCCGAGAAAAAAGGGGGTCCCAAAACGCGTTTTTCCCATTCATTTTTCCATAGGGCGGTTGGACTCACTTTTAGCTCGAACGGCTGAATAGATTTACATGAAACTTGGCAAAATTGTAGATATGGTTTGCCCGACGTGCCTTTGCTATGTCTCAATATATGTGCTCCAGTGGATTTTGAGAAATGAACGTTTAAAAAAATATATATATCTGTGACAGCGCTCCGGTTAGCGCCCCGGTTCGCGTACCTGACGCGTAACGGAACTTCGCGAAGCGAAGCTGATTGGCTCTCCGGTGTCTGTCAACATTCTAAACAGTTCGGAGCGGCCGCCATATTGTCTCTCGGTACGATCGAGAGACAAGATGTGGTGAAAAACGAAGGGGGAAATGAAGGGAAGGGGGCAAGGTAGACCACTCCTGACGCCCTAGGATTGATGAGGGGGATATTAAAGTGCCCCGCGGGGCAAAAAATAAAAAAATTGTTTTTTTTGCGATTTTACGTCGTAGAGGCGCGTCCCGGTACGCGAACCGGGCAGCTCACCGGGCAGCTCACCGGGCAGCACACCGGGCAGCTAACCGGGCAGCTAACCGGCAGCGTAGCTGTCAACATTGTAAACAGTCCGGAGCGGCCGCCATCTTGTCTCTCGGTAGGTTCGAGAGACAAGATGTGGTGAAAAAAGAAGGGGGAGATGAAGGAAAGGGGGCAAGGTAAACCCCTCCTGACCCCCTAGGATTGATGAGGGGGATATTAAAGTCCCCCGCAATTTTTCGCGGTAGAGGCGCTTCCCGGTACACGAACCGGGCAGCTAACCGGCAGCGTAACGGGAGTCCGCCATCTTGTGTTTTTGGAGCGTCCGGTTCGCGTACCGGGTAGCGTCCCGGTAAGCGTAACAAGGGGAAAACCAAGAGAAACAGTAAAAAAAGAAATTAAGGGAATAGATTTCCAGCAAACTTGGCAAAATTGTAGGGACTGTTTGTTTGATGTGCCTTTGCAAGGCCTCAAGATATGTGCACGTGTGGATTTTGTCTAATTAAGGTTAAAAAAAATATATATCTGTAAGCGTGCTCCTGCACGCTTACGTTACGGGTTTTGTTTGCGCTGCAGAGCCGATACGTCACGGTTATGCGACGCGCCATGAGGCGTCTCACGTGGCTACGTGATACGTCACGTAATAAAGAATATATTTTACAGCTATAGATATTAGCTTTTAAAAAACCAATGAAATTCACTGAAAAAACCATAGGTTATAGACCATATATAGTTAGGAATTTGCATTTACAAAACCTTAAAAATTCACTGAAAAAAACATAGGTTAGAGACCATATATAGTTAGCTGGACATTTTATTGACATAAAACCAATGAAATTCCATATATAGTTAGTTGCACTAACTATATATCGCGCACCCGCAATCCACTGCTGATGATGTCACATATTACATCATTCATGACATGGTCAGTGACATCACTGATGACATCTCAAATGACATCACTGATGACATCACTGATGACATCTCAAATGACATCACTGATGACATCATGACACACCAATACCAGTTACTACATACGCACTCACTGATTCCTACGTCTACACACACATTCACTCATTCACCCATACAATCACTCATACATACAGTCACTCATTATTACAACACTATCATATGCACTCATACACCTAGTCAGTCCTGTGAAGAATCAATCACACTTCGATTTCCTCATCTATACAGTTAAACACAGAACACCATACTTTTCACACATATATTAACACATACTTACTCTCTTATACAATCACTGATACAAGTACACATTGATATGCACAGAGTCACACACCTCCCAGCCAGCCACACACACACTCAGTCTTCCATACATCCACTCATTCTTCAATATGTAAAACATATTTAAACTTTACAAAAACACACAGACACTAGATGATGTCATCAGTGATGTCATTTGAGATGTCATCAGTGATGTCATCAGTGATGTCATTTGAGATGTCATCAGTGATGTCATCAGTGATGTCACTGACCATGTCATGAATGATGTAATATGTGACATCATCAGCAGTGGATTGCGGGTGCACGATATATAGTTAGTGCAACTAACTATATATGGAATTTCATTGGTTTTATGTCAATAAAATGTCCAGCTAACTATATATGGTCTCTAACCTATGGTTTTTTCAGTGAATTTTATATATATATATATATATATATATATACATATATATATATATATATATATATATATATACTTTTAAAACATAAATATTTTACGGGAGTCACGCACCTGGGGTGACCGCATAAGTACATGATGTATCACCGGGCCCGAAACCACTTATTCATAGCATACCAAACCCAGCATCCACCACACCTTTTACCAATATGGCGGCTTCAATCCCCGCACCCATCGAAATTGGTAAATGATCGCTTGCGACTCCACTTTTTTCCCCAAAAAAAATACATATATATTTTAAAAAACAAAATCATTAGAATATTTTTACAACAAATAAAAACATATATACAAATATTTTTAGCAAATAAGTTACAAACAATTTCTTTCAAAAACATTTGAAAATCACAGAAAACAACAAAGGTTTCAGGGACGTTATACTTAGAAATTAGCATTTAAAAAAAACTTTCAAATTCACTGAAAAAAACATAGGTTTCATGGACGTTATAGTTAGAAATTAGCATTTAAAAAACCTTTGAAATTCACTGAAAAAACATAGGTTTCAGGGACATTATGGTTAGAAATAAGCATTTAAAAAACCTTAGAAATTCACTGAAAAAGTCATAGGCTTCAGGGACGTTATAGTTAGTTGGACATTTCACTCGAACAAAACCAGAGAAATTCGGCCGTTATAGTTAGTTGAGCTAACTATAACTCATGCCCCACAATGCACTGCTGATGACATCACATATTACATTACTCATGACATGGTCAGTGACTGATGACATCTTAAATGATATTACCGATTACATCATTCATGTGATAATCTGATGCACCTCCTCACACCCTAATATAAAATTTGATACACCCACTCTAAAATGCAGACTACCATTTTCGAAACCATGGACACACCAATACCAGTTACTACATACCCACTCACTGATTCCTAGGTCTACACACACATCTACTCATTCACCCATACAGTTACTCAAACATTTAGTTATTCATTGATACAACACTATCATATGCACTCATACACCTATAGTGAAAATCACACACCACCATTTACCCATAGTTACCCACACACCTAGTCAGTCATGCAAATAATGAATCACACTCAGATATTACTCACCTATAGTGTTTAGTGTTATACCATACCACTTCACGTATTGATACAGAAACTAAAACATATGTAGTTACTCACACATGTACCACTGAGAAATTCATTCACTCACCAACACAGCCATACACACACTAACCCACCCATACAGCCTTTCACAGATGCACTCTTGAACACATACACCCAGTGGATCAACCACTCACACATCTATACACAGAGTCACACACCTGCCACCCACTCACAGACATACTCAGTCTCCCATTCAAATACTCAGGCAACCAATCCATAACCTATATAGACACTCATGTAGCTACTTACCAACCCATGCAGCAGCTTACACAACAACAGACACACTGATACAGACATTTATACAGTTTAGTCTTTAGCCCATGCATTCAGTAAGACAAATTTAAACACTCACTTAATCGGACACCTACTAAATCCTCCTTCGGTCACCAGTAGGTATTTATAGTTAGGACCTAGTTTCCATAGGAAATCCACAACATTTTATTTGGAATAACTTTGGCACCGGTGGATGAATCTTCGTGAATTTCTCCAGGAAAAAGGCCTGCTTGGTTCCGCTTCTCCCCTGAAAGTGTGGGGGTGATTTGTCAAGTGGGGGCCGAGAAAAAAGGGGATCCCAAAATGTGTTTTCCCCATGCAATTTTCCTTAGGGACCTTTAGCCAGGGCTACAGCCTGAACGGCTGAATGGAATTACACAAAATTTGGCAGCGAGGTAGAGTTCTGTTCACAGATTGCGCTTTTTGTTAAATGGTGTAAATCCGTTCAGTAGTTTCTGAGAAAATTGCAAGTAAAATCATAGCGATATCTAGAGACGGAGTTCAGCACGCGTACGGAAACCTGTTCAATTACGAGCGCGAGCTGCATGCTGATTGGCTGTGAACTGTCTGTCAACACTCGAAACCAGGAAATGTTGGTGGCCATCTTGTGACTCGCTAGAACCGAGTCACAAGAAAACAGTAAAGCAAAGTTGAGAAATAAGGGAAGGGGGTAGGCTACAAACATTCTGACCCTCTCGGCTTGTTCAGGGGGTCGTACATGGATGTTTAGGCTCTATTTTTTATTTTTATTTTTTCAAAGTATAATCACGGCGTACGCGTATGGAAATACGTACAATTACGAGCAAGAGCTGCATGCTGATTGGTTGTCAATACTCCAAAACAGGAAATGTTAGCAGCCATCTTGTTTGTCGCGAGAGCCGAGTCACAAGAAAACAGTACTACTAAGTTGAGAAATAAGGAAAGGGGGCAGGGTAGAAACATTCTGACCCTACAGTCTTGGTCAGGGGGATGGTACATGGAACTTTATGCTCAATTTTTATTTTAAATAAAATAAAAAATGGTGGGGTACTCGTGCAGTACTTGTACGCAGTGGAAAAGGTGAAAAAAACTAGAAGTCCGTTTTGTTTATTAGGTCCCGGGGGGGCAAATTACAGGGGCAATCTTTAGAGCTATATTTCTATGACAGTATGCAAAACTTTCCGTTTTTTTTCCTGCATCAGTTGTACTCTCTACGCATGCACAGCCTTGTTTGCAAGTGCACTTTTTTCTTTTTCTTAAAGTTCGTCAAGCAAACCTCTCTTGATTTTAGGTATTAAATTTGCCGCTTTCTTTTCCCGGGTCATGTGTGTCATCCGGTGCTATACTTTTGTAATATATTAATAAATGTATTGTATGTATATTTATTTGAAATGTAGTGTCGAGGCGCCAAACGTTGATTACATACTCCGTCCAACCTCCATTTTAGTAGTTTTTCTCCGTTATTTTTATTATACCTGTTACTTTCATTTTACCCTGTGCATATTTTCTCTGTGATCGATGAGAATTTGTGCCACAGATACCACGGTGTTTGTCCTTGGTCTCCAATCTTATCAGACTTGGTCACACGTATAGCTAGAAACTAATTTGAAGGACGTAAGGCACAGGCATTACAACACGTGTTGGTCAACAAGAAAACATTATTAAGATTATGCATTTATCATGTGTGGTAAATGCATACTAGTTGTAAAAGCATGTGTGGAAAAGCGATATGCGTGCTAATGGTTTTGTGGTGACGATCACGCATGCTTATGAACCGGGTCTGGGCGTGGTGGAGTCTAGGGTACCAGGCGGAGGGGCACGCAGCTGCACTCATACAATATAGAAGTAATATAGGATTTTTAAAACCTAAAAAAAAAATTATTCCATAATTATCCTAGATTAAGTCTTCTTTTAGTATGTTTATTAAATACATGAATATATGTTTTGAAACAATTAAAAACATTTGCTTCTTTTTTGTACGGGGCACCGTACATGAGGTCACACAGAAGCTTTGATGCGACGCGTAACGTCAAAGGGTATTCATAGCGTATGCTGAGAATGATTAGCAGTACAAAACATGGTGTGATCACTCTCTCACTGTCAAATCAGAGCACAGGGTGCACTATGAGAATGGCTAGAAGTGCTGAATCATTGGAGATCCAATTCAGGTGTGTGGCTTATCCACAGTATCATAACGTTATTTTTTACCCTGGTTAAGTTTGAGGTTTGCATGAAATACTATGCTATAGGCAGATATGGATGTTTAGGGAGTACTTATGTGCATGAAGCTTGGTTATTACCATTTACATATAGGTGTCTGAGGGAGGGAAAAAAAGTCTATGTGAATGGCGAGGATTGCACAATAGTACCAGATCACTACTTAATTTGTAGACACATACAATTGCATTGCTCTTGTATACAAGATGCGCCTAATTTGGACTGAGTTTTGAAAGGTAGTCCGACACCTGCTATCATAACAACTTTCACTTTACTGGAAACAGGAATTATTTACTTTGAAATAATGGAGATTGTTGTGCAATGTTAGCAGGCATCACCTACATGATTACGGTAAGTGAGCGTGTGGTTTGATTAAAAAAAAGTTGTGTTAACTCCTCTGCATGGGAAGCTGGAAGTTTCCATCTGGCTGTCGATTTCGACCTTGAAAGCAGAGTCAACCAAATGAGTCGAATAAGAGCGCTATTGTCTCAAAAAGAGGTCGCTCTTATATCTGGTACAGAAACATTTGTCCTTCATGTAGCATACACCCACACAGAAGTGCATGATTTATTAAATACAGTCGTGCTCTTGAATTTTGGGGAGTTAATTTAGAGTATCTTTAATGTGTCCTTGACTACGGGGTTACCTTACTTTTTTAAAGTTAGAAGCAGTGGCCTTGTGACTTCTGTAGAAAGTATATTTGGTGTCTTTTCGGGATTTTTTCATTTGATTTTTTGCAGCATCTTTGGTGGTTTGCGCTTAATACTCGCATTAGTTGCCGGTGTGCTTTTATTAATTTGTTTACATAAATATGGCTGCACATCCTGCAGCAGACGATAATATGTCCCGGCTGTTGCCACTTCGAAACCGAATGATTAGGTACTATGGAGCGCTGCTTCTTGTAACGTTGAGTGCAGTTTATGGATTATCGTTTCGATTCTCCTTTTTCACATGCGTTCAACCTGTCTTACATTGCCTGAGCTGTGATTTCGACTCGGCCCTGGATTTGTGTCTCTGCAGTACGATGTCTCCCAACGCAGATTATGACCAGCTGATGAGTCCTTTAGTGGTTCATGACGTGCTCTGTTCTGGTGGCGGGATTATGGCCTTAGCAGTGACACATGGAATAATGGGACGTTGGAATGTTTTTGCAGCGGCGGTTGAGTTCTTGGCATGCAGTTACATTGAAGATGACCCGAGTTTCCTCCGATAGTAATAGAGGCTCCGGTCGTTGAGGAACATGTATTTTCATTCCCACTATTGAATTGGATGGCTGAAATGTTTCCAGATGAGAACAATGACTTCCTGTCGGAGGCTGTTGCTACATACTGTGCTTACACTAAGACTCTTTGATTTTTCTATGTATTCTTTATTATTTATTTACTACTTTCTATCAAAGAGCGAATAACTTTTTATTGGAAATGTGAACTTGACTCTGCTTTTTAGGCTTGGACTCTGCATTTCTCATTCGCCCACGTTTATATCACGTGCTTTGATCAAGAAAGGGTGCCGTGGGGCTGAGCGTTGCACTCACACCCTGTTAACTTAGCATGGGTTTATTAGAAGCTTATACATTATTTTTGCTTTCCTGCTCTGCTTTGCACACCACACGTACTTGTGATATTGTTTAGAGAAGGCTGAGTATTTTGCTTTATATGAGAATAATTTGGTATGCTAGATTTGTAAACTGCCTCGCTAGTTTTGTGTGTATAGTGAGAGCATGGAACATCAAGGTTATCTTGAATACTGTGTCTGTTATTCAGAATGATCCTTGCACGTTCGAGCCATAATACATATGGAGCTGTGGCCACCTCTGATACTTGCGCGTTTCATAATCTATTGTGGGGGCAAAGTTACACAGTTGGAGAACATTCGTATCTTGACAGTTTTTGGAGCACTGAATGTGATCCACTACTGCTGAGTACCAGAGGTATGGGTCTGCCCATGTAATCCTATGAGAATTTCTGTAGTTATAAACTAATCTGCTAGGTAGGGAGGGTGAAATGTAGATATATTTTAAATGTGTTTATCTTTAGCATTATAGGATGCTTTTTCCGTTTGTATTTCATAGAATAGTAACAATGCTGACAACCTTGTTTCTGTTAATATGTTTGCTTGTATTTTCTAAGGTACTGTGCATGATATTATGGCGTTAGAAATAAACATTTCAAAGTTGCACGTGTCTTTATTTACATCTTGTTTTGGACTGGTGTAAGACTATATTGAAAGAGTGTTTTTGTTATCCACTTTACTTCATGTAATCTAAATCGCATGTTCTGGGTTGACTAGTCATTGGTGTTTTTGCTCTAGGGTGAAGAACCAGTGAGTCACTGATTGCTAGTTTGGTAGGGGGTTTGTGTAGTAAGGTGGGTTTTGGAACTCTGTAATTCACTGAGGTCCCAAGTCTTTATGCACAGTTCTGTGTATGAGCAGAATTCCTGGAACAGTAATTACAACAAAAAGGCTCGATAAAGGGCTTGCACTTTGAATATGAATATTAAATAGAAGAATAGTTGATAATCACAGCTAAGGAATGCAGCAATTGGATGTGTGTATGTGTGGATGATGTGTAGATTGAGTGGAAGATGAAAAACGTGAAAAATAGGAAAGGTTGGAGAGACACAAATTACCCACTGCATTGTCAGTGAAGTGGATCTTTTGATTTCCAGGTCATTACACAAATAGGGTGTTGGATTCCGCAGTGGGAGCAAGAGAAACTATTAAAAGAACTAAGGAAGAAAGCTAGTGCATAAAGTACACACAGTTGGGCAGATTTACAAGGTCGTGGGAAAAATGATGAAAAAAGGGCGCAAGGGGCTTGTAAACCTGTCGCAGTGTGTGGTAGAAAAGACGCAAAAAAAGGACAGAAGTGTGCAAATTACCCACTGCTATTCACGGGTCGTAGTTACCAAGAAGGCTGAATGAAGGGCCTGCACTTTGAATTTGAATTAAAGCAGTATAATTCATAAGCTTAGGCAAGAATGGCAGCAAGTAGGTGTGTGTATTTGTGGTTGTTGTGTTCATTGAGTGGAAGATGACTAAGGTGAAAAATTAGAGAGGTTGCAGAGATGCAAACTTTCCATTTCTTTGTAAAGGAAGTGGGTGTTTAGTTTTCCAGTACATACATATATTCACTGAAAAAACCATAGGTTTCAGGCACGTTATAGTTAAGAATTAGCATTTAAAAAACCTTAGAAATTCACTGAAAAAAACATAGGTTTCAGCCACGTTATAGTTAAGAATTAGCATTTCAAAAACATTAGAAATTCACTGAAAAAACCATAGGTTTCTACCATGTTATAGTTAGCTGGACATTTCTCGCATACAAAACCATTGAAATTCCCCCGATATAGTTAGTTCAGCTAACTATAACTCGCGCGCCCGCAATGCACTGCTGATGACGTCACGTATTGCATCATTCATCACATGGTCAGTGACATCACTGATGACATCCCTGATGACATCTCAAATGACATCACTGATGACATCGCTGATGACATCTCAAATGACATCACTGATGAAATCATCCATGTGAAAGAGTGGCAGACCTCCTCTCACCCTAATATAACCTATAACACACATTAAAAAATACATACTAACATTTAAAAAAAAAATGGAGATACCAATACCAGTTATAACAACCTATTCAGTAATTCCAACATCTACATACACATCCACTCATCCACTAACAGTTCTATATAGTCACTTAAACATGTACTCACTCATCATATGTACTCATACACCTATACATCCTGTTACACACCGATACGCATCCATACAATTACTCACACACATACTCACACATGCAAATATACTATCAAACATCCATTTGTTTGCATATACAGCTATACACACACCAGTACACTTACTTTTACAGAAACGTACACATACTTACTCTCTTAAACAATCAGTTATAGAAACACATACTTATTTATACAGGAACTTTTTCAATCTGTCACTGTCATATATCCTTACTTATATACATCAATACTCACAGACACTAGTTTAAAACATATGTACTTACTCATAAATACACTATTGAGGCAGTCAATCACTCACTAGCACACCCATACACACATTCATCCACCCGTACAGTCCTGCACACAAGCTGTCTTCAAAACATATACCAACAGTGAGTCAGTCATTCATGCATCTGTGCCCTAAGTAATACCCGCCACCAAACTATACAGACACTCATTTTGATACTCAAAAAACCAACTAATAACCCATATAGATACTCGTGTAGCTACTCACCAACCCATGCAGCCACTTATACACAAAGTGAGACACTGATACAGATATTTACATATTTAAACATTACTTGCTAATACATGTATTCACTAAGATACACTTAATAAGTCAGTTATACAATGAAATTTACTAAAAAATCATCCATTTAGACACTTATTTACCTATTTCTTCTTCCGTCGACCTTTAGATATACATATATAAAAATATTTCTTTTTCATAAAGACAAACATTCAGTGGATGATGTCATCAGTGATGTCATTAGTGATGTCACTGACCATGTGATGAGTGATGTAATATGTGACGTCATCAGCAGTGCATCGCGGGCGCGCAAGTTATAGTTAGCTGAACTAACTATAACGGGGGAATTTCAATGGTTTTGTATGAGAGAAATGTCCAGCTAACAATAACATGGGTGAAACCTATGGTTTTTTCTGTGAATTTCTAAGTTTTTTTAAATGCTAATTTCTAACTATAATGCGGCTGAAACCTATGGTTTTTTCAGTGAATATGTATATATATATATATATATACACACAAACAAAACAATCTCTCAGCAAAAAGATTGCGCCGAGCCCCAATTTCTTTCTTAGCGTGCTTTATTTCATTCAAAAGCTGTGGCAAACATTGCCCCGACGCGTTTCTGTACCTGGGTTCCTTTGTCATGGGTCAAAGGACGTTTGACAAAAGTCACATGATTAGTGTGCAGAAAATTAACAAAATCAAAAAAAGACTGCAGGGTTAATGTGACTAGCATAGCCTCCATTTTGTAATGGTTATTTCACCTCAAAGAGTGCCTGTTAAGTCCATCCATTGAGCATTTGTCAACACAAATGCAACGAGTCACAGCTATAATGCAAATCAAACCAGTTACATTTAAATGAAATTGATAAATATTTAAATGAAAAATTCAATGAAATTCCAAGATGTAATACGGAATAAACACTGTAAAGCTTATTGGCTATATACAATAAAAAAATAAAAAAATCAGAGATAGGCGTGACTCGCGATTGTCAATTGATAATATAAGCTCATGGTGAACTTTACACAAATATATACAACAGTTCCGCAGTGGGCAAATAATCACAATCTTCTATTTATCAACTACGACAATTAGCCTTTATCTCACATTTGTGGACTTGAAATCTGCGTTTGACATGGTATATAGGGATCAATTATGAGGTATCCTATTGACCATGGGGGTACCACTCCCTCTTTGTTTCAAACTGCAACACCGCCACGAGGGTACGTATGCCAGAGTGAGATATGACAAAGATGCTCAACTGACAAAACCTTTCCCTGTTGATAAGGGGGTCAGGCAGGGCTGCGTGCTCGCGCCAACCCTTTTCTCACTCTTCCTTAATGGACTAATAGATGACTTACTCCTTGCGAAAGACCTGAACTCCCCGAAAAAATCATTCCGCAGATTTCCTGAATTAATGTTTGCGGATGATACTCTGCTCCTTTCTAAGTCACCTATGGGGATGCAGAGAGTCCTGAGGGAATTCTCTCAGTTTTGTAAAAGGAGAAAATTTCAAGTCAATATTAGTAAAACCAAAAATATGGTTTTCAATGCCAAACCAACCACTTATCCGCATCCACTAATGGACGGTGTGCCGTTAGAGAGAGTCCACATTTTTGAATATCTTGGATTAACATTGAATGATAAAATGGCCTGAGCCCCACAAATCGACAGGGCAAATTTAAAGCTTACGCAGGCGATAGGGGGATTATGGAAAGTACAGAGAGGCTGTGTTCTAAAAGCAATCAGCACCCCCTGGAAATTTATAAGGTTGAAGCACGTTCGGCCTCTATGTATGGTGCAGAACTTTGGGGACACAGCAAATCTACCAAATTGACCCTCACTGAAAATAAATTTCTTAGAAGTATCACTACCCTTCCAACAAATACCCCACTGGTCCCCCTTAGGATGGACCTGGGTATCCTACCGGTAGCGGACTTAATCTCGAGCCATCCCCTGTTATACTGGGGTCGGCTTTGGAGTACAGCTGAGTTGAGCCACTACCGGGAGGAACTCAAAGCCATATTGGCGTTACATGGGACAGTGGGTAGCATTCCTTAGTTGTTCTTTGTGAAGGATTCACTTCGTGCCATCGGCAGGGAGGACCTCTGGGATTTTCCAGAGTCGTGTTCAGCCACTTAAAAAAAAAATGTATCCAAAGAAATTAAACATTACAATTCGGATAGCCTAATCCGAACAACCAGTGGTTCGAGTTTGACCCATGGGTTCCTGAATTTCAAAACCCATTATCAATTTGAACAGGTTTTAGACTCTATAAATCCTTTGTCCATGAGGAGGTTTTTCCTCCAATTCAGATACGGGACCCTGCCACTATTTGCAACAACTAATAAGTGGTCAGTTGAGGCCCGTTACCTTTGCCCCGGATGTCGAGTGGCTGAAGAAACAGAAATTCATGTATTTTTCTTCTTCCCGGCATATAAGCAGGCCAGGACTAAATGGATAATACAATTATGTAAGAACTTGGGCATTAGGGATTATCATGTCTTTTTTAGAATTCTAAAATGTGATATGGACCCGGTGTATGGGGTTGCAATAGCTAAATTTCTACATGCAATGTGCCTGAAAAGAAGGCACCTTATGGAAATTGATATTTAGTGAGCTCTGTTTGTATTATTTATCTGTGAACACTTGGAGCGCTTCTTAACCATTTTCCACAATGTTAATAATGTTTTTAACATTTTTATCCTAATTTATATTTTTAAAAATTGAATATAAATTGAAAACTGTCTTACCATTTGAAAACCACTGGTAATATGTCTGCCAAACTATGGTCTACGCTGTAATTGGTCTTTAGTTTTTAGTTGTTACGAAAATGTCTTTTTATTAACTTCTGTGCTTTTATGACTGCAATAGTCGCAATAAAGTTATTATGATTTATCAACTCCGACAATTATGCCCCAGTGGGCTAATATGAAACCAAACCATTAGGCATTCTAAATATGAGCAATTGCACCATATCATGTGGCTAAATCAGAAATTCTTCACAACCAGGCATAAGCTCCGTCTCCTATAAAAAATAAACCAAATGCACATATCAATAAAATGGTATCATACCAGAGATTAAAAACTACACAAACATCTTTTCAGAGGCAACACGATAAGTTCAATTACTGAGAAATTCTTAATATTTCTTTTGTCAAGTTAGGTACCATCTCAGCCGAGCTGAACCGATAGCTCCTCATCTTTGTTGATTCCCCCTGGGTACTTGGTTTCGTACTTAATTATCAAGCAAGATTCTAATCTTCGCAACTCCTGAATACTATTACCCGCCGTTCTGAAATAGGAATTCTGTAGAGGGCACAAAATCTTAAAAGACTGGCATCTTTATTGTGACACTCAGCAAAATGCTGAGCGATAGGATACTGTCTGTCCTCATTAGTTATCGCTTGCATGTGTTCTAAAATGCACAATTTTACTTGGTTAATAGTACTCCCAGTATATACCACTTGACAAGGGCATATCAGTGCATATACACAAAAATCAATTTTACAATTAAGATGTTTCCTTATAAAAAATTTTTTTTCAATTTCGATGATACCACCTGCTTGCAATTGGGACTATTCATTTTCTGATGTTTAAACATTCCTGCACAAAATATCTTTCAACGCTGGACAACGTCAAAATGTGATTTTAGGGGAACTATCAACACACTCTTCTAGGGTATCATCAGTACTTAGCACCCTCCAAAATGTATTCAAACACTTCCTGACCTTGTTTGCTTGATTGCTGTAGGAAGTAATGAATCTTATAGATGCCATCTCAACATCATTTTAAGTTTCAAAATTTCCTCTCTTTTGGTTTTCACAACTTTCTCACATGCTTTTCCGATTACTTTTTGGGAGTAGCCTCTCTCCTCAAATCTAGTTTTCATGACACTCATCTCTTCTGCAAATACTTTATCCGAGCTACAGTTGCGCCTAGCTCTTAACAGTTCCCCGTAGGGTATACTGTTGCTGAGGTTTGTAGGGTGACAACTTGCGGCATGTAGAATACTGTTTCCTGCCATGACTTTGTGGAACAGCTTTCTCTCCAGCCGATTCTCCTTGACTTTAACCTACACACCCAGAAACTCTATAGAGTGCTTATCAATGGTACAGGTCAATTTAAGATTTAAATTATTTTTGTTGAGGGAATCAACAAATTTCAATGCGTGCCCTTCCTCGCCTTTCCAGATGCAGCATATATCATCGATATAACGGGCCCAGAGGATGACATGATGGTTAAAGGCACTTGTGTTATTTGCACCTGCTCCTCCCACCAGCCCTGGTACAAACCTGCGTAACTGGGGGCAAAGCAGGTTCCCATCGTCGTTCCCCGGAACTGACAGTATATCACATGATCAAAGACGAAATAATTAATTTCGAGACAAGTCGATATCATTTTGAGTATCATTTTGGTGTGCATGAGATAACATACAGGTCTATCTTGTAAATAATACCTGCAGGCTTCAAGGCCTAATTCATGTGGTATGCAGGTATACACGCTATTAACAGCAAGTGTTAATATTAACATACCTTGTTCCCATATTACTCCATCAATCAATTGCACAAAATGTCCAGTGTCTTTAACATAAGACGGTAAGGCTTGTACATATGGTCTTAGGAAGTAGTCAATATATTTAGGAGTGTTTTCGAACATATTTCCCAATGAAGAAACAATTGGACGGCCTGGTGGGACATCTTTGTTCTTATGTATTGTTAAATATTGCAGGGATTGGTTAGCATGAGCTGAAAGCCATTTTGTATTTTGGCAGCCATTTTAGTTAGCCATGTGCTCGCCATGTGGTGTTTCCCTCTTCACAGCCTTGCACATGCTCATAAGGGCCTAGCTAGTAGAATGCACCTGCTCTTCCTTTACAATTGTCAGGCTATTTTTGCTGCTGTATGGAGAAGTAACTCTCCTCCCACTTTGTTGAGCAAGCAGATCTTGTATGCCCATATTAGGCATTTTGCATGCTTACATGTGTCAGGACTGCCCCTTGGTCTTATGCTGACTATGTAACCCTAAGCATTAATAAGGCCCCAGTTTTCTGTACTCCTTAGACTGCCTCATTCACTTGCTAAGGCTTCTGTGTGATGTGGTCTCCCTCATCTGATATGAATAAATGCATTCTTTTTATATTTCAGCTTCTGTGCCAATTTCTTCTTTGTTGGTTTCAAAGGACCAAGTTCTGTGAGACCCCTGAGAAGGTTTCTATGTTCTTCAAATGGCGCTCCAACATGGACCTCATCAGAGAAGTGGCTCTCTAAGGGAGTGATCTTTTCAGGAGACAGAAATCTACTTAGGAGGACAGGACTCTACTAAGGAAGTACTCTGTGCACAGAGATTCTGGGGATTCTCTGTCTCTGCAGCCCATTATATTTCTGGTCTTCCTGATTTTGATCCTCCACATAATGTTTACCACTCCTGACTGAGAACCTTTTTGGCGTGAGTATTCTAAATAAAGAAACGACCGTTAGGTCATTCAGAATTTGGCAGTTAGAATTTGGACACCATTTGATTGGTAAGAGTCATTCTGTGGCACTTGCTGTTGGTTTTTGATGCCTTGGATTGGTAAGGTAGTTTAGTAACACTTACTGTGGCTTTTGACTTGTGTGATTGGCCAATATTTGTATTTGTATGTATGTAACACATAAAGTGCAATTCATGTAGGCAGGTAATGAGGAGACTTTTCTCTGTTTTGAATTGATTTGAATGGCATACGGTACAAGAGTACCTTAAGTGCTACTTTGATTATAATATTTGCATATGTTGCAATATTTTCGGCATGCCTGTTTCAAGCACACATCGAAGAATGTGTTGCTTTTTGGAGGTACCATAGTGAGATGTGAAGTGAATTAGCCGGCTCCCCCGAGGGAATACCTAAATAGGTTTAGTTATAAAAAACATATTTCTTCCTTGGTGATTCTGTATCCCCATGGAATTAAAATAAGACAATAATACAAACAAGGATCCTTTTCTGCGCACTTTCATGAATGGAGATATGCAGAGCGATTTTTTGGGTGTTCTGCCAGCCAAAGCTAGTGAATTGAGTGTATTTTGGCTACTTAAAAATTAAACAGTCTGTTGGGATGTTTTTTGCAGACTTTTGGAATACTATTGAGAAGCTCTTCTTGTAAATATGACTTACAACTAGTATTTACAAACGGTTTGGTTTAAGTACAGTCTGTGGGCTGTCCTTTGTTTCTGTCCTAAGTGTTGATCTGTGGGTTAATCATGTGTTTAAATGTCTATGTGGTTTGTGGTTTTCCCATTAGTGATACTTCTGTGAGTAAATAGCACTTGCCCTCTTTATGTAAGGATTGCTAGCCTTAAGTGCGCTGTATCATGCGTTCTGAGTGTATGACCCCTTCTGTATATGTCTGGAATTAGCTCAATGTGTTTGTTTCTGTTTTCTTGCTGTCATCAGTCTGTTATGCAAAATGTCATTTAATTAATATTAAATAAAAATTAAATACAAATCCAGAAATGTACCATATGATATGCTATATAACTGCATGTTACTATAAAATGTATAGAGCAAGCAACTATGCACATGTACAAACTGCCAATGCTTAAAATATAAAATTAGAATTCACATTGAATAGGAATAAAATAGGCCTCAAAAACGAAATAGTGTGTTTTGCAATAAATAAACAATTATAAAATGTTACAACATTTTCCTTAGATACATTGTTAGATATAAACAGGCAAACATATCATCTGAGTACATTTTTGCTGAACTAAAACACATATTATAGAATATGCATTGAAATGCCTCAGTTTTAAATAGACTGTCACCTTGCTTACAGTTTCAGTTTTTAACGTCTTTATTTTGAGTTTTCTTCATAAAAGACATACAGAAATACATACATAATGATACTAACCATATAACAAAATCATGAAACAAAATCATGAAAATTATTAAACAGACAAAAAGAGATTTGTTTAAAAAACTCAATTAAATATGCATAGAAAGACGTCTATAAAAGCATTTTTAAAACATTTGAGTATAACAAAAAAAGACAAATCATCAGTACTGCCCAAGATGTAGTAAGCTAACAGACTGTTAAGATTTTTCAAGTCGAAGTGGTACGAACAAACCTAGTTCTAATTAACCAGGCCCACCCAAGGAATTTAGCCAGTCCTATGGATAACCATTCTGATGTGTTAGATCTCATGATGAATAATGCTTCTCTGCTCACCCGGGTGTTTAATCTTTTACATATTGGCTTCAGCCACTTATAGCGTGGCTCGTGGTAAGCAGTACATACAAATAGAAAATGACCTATTGTTTCTTTGCTTTCAGTACAACAAGGACAAGAAGTGGACTCCAACTTCTGCCAACCACTAGTAAAGGCCCTTAGTGGCAGTGTACCTATACGAAACTGGTGGTATAGTTTCCTGTCTAAGCTTTTAAGAATTACATCCCAATAGGTCTCTGTGTGTGGTACTACTTTGTGGAGCAAAAACAGGCCTGTCAGGTTAGGTTTCTCCGAAAGAGCAACGTGTTCGTCTTTAACCATAGACCAGAAAAGAAGTTTAAAATCTTTCTTTGAGGGAAAGATATAAGAGCCCGGCTCTGACCAAAGCAAAGGAAGGCCCATTCCAATGAGAGTTTTCCTTATTAGCTTAAACCATGGTATTTCAACTGCCCCCTGTTGCACTCTTACGTCCTGTAACTCCTGGGCAAACATGGCAAGTTCCGGGGTAGACCATATGCGTCTCCATAACGCCACCATCCTATAATGGGCTTGATGTTTAATAGAGTAAAAGCCCATGTCCATCATGAGTGGTAGTGCTGGCGTAGAGAGAGGAAGACTGACTAAGTTTCGGAAGAATTTGTTCTGGATCCTATCCAGGACAGCCAAGTCCACACACCCCCATATGTCAGCCCCGTAAAGTATGGCTGAGCTAATTTTGGCGCTATAAATTTTAAGCGCGGGTAGGACTCTTTTGGTCAAGGAACACCGTTGCTCCTTCACTAGACAACCCGACAAGCGAGCAAATTTCAAACTGAGCGTCGCTATTTGCTCTTTCCAGCGTAACCTATAGTCCATTGTAACACCAAGGTATGTCATAACTTCAACCTGTTCTAGACTAGACCCATTCATCGTTACATGGCCCCTCAGTGGTTTATTTTTTGTCAGGACCATGAACTTTGTTTTAGAGATGTTAATTTCAAGATCGTTTTCATTACAGAAGTCCACAAATTTATTAATAGCCACCTGAAGGCCCTTCTGAGTTTTAGCCAGTATTAGGGTGTCATCAGCGAAGATTAAAAGGGGAAATTTAGTCCCACCCAATGTTGGTGCATCAGTAGGGGTAGCTGAGAGGAACTTAACCACCTGGTTGATAAAAAGTATGAATAGGGTGGGGGCCAGAACACAGCCCTGCCTCACTCCACGGGTCACGGGGAAGGAGTCGGTAACCTGACCCTGGCGACCCCATCTGACTCTAGCATGGTTTCCCTCATGCATCCTGATAGTAAGTTCTAGGAGTGCAGTTGGAACACCCATCCTTCTCAGAGCTGCCCACATCTTTCCTCTGGGGACCAAATCAAAAGCAGATTTGAGATCCACAAATGCTGCGAATATAGTGCCTCCTCTCAAAAACACAGTTTTCCAGTAGATCATAACAAATCTAAGTATCTGGTCAACTGTGCTAATATTTGCCCTAAAGCCAGCCTGCAATGGAGACAGGATGTCGACCTCTGTCATCCATGACTGGATTTTTCCTAGCAGCATTCTGGCAATTACCTTTTGAAGGGCGTCGATGAGGCTGATGGGTCAATAGTTTCCCGCCTCAGTTCTATCCCCTTTTTTGTACATGGGCAGAATCTCAGCCCCTTTCCACGAGTTTGGTATCCTAGCCCCTCTGGCTATAGCATTCGCTAAGGTGGTTATATAAGGGACCCAGTGTGCTTGGGCAAACTTGAAAAGGTCTGCAGGGACACAGTCCATACCTGGGGCTTTACCATTCTGTACTTGTTTTAAGGCTATAATGGCTTCCGTTTCAGTAAAAACAATCTGGTTGAGTGAAGGCACCACAGACAGTACACTGGTATCTTCCCTAGTGATAAGGGAGATCCGTTCCGTGTTGCTAAACTGTGTCGCGTAATGCTCGACCCATTGTTCTGCAGGGACATGGTTAACAGGAACTTGCTGGTCCCCAGACCCTCCCCATTTAACAACCTCCCAGAATTTTGGTTGGTTAGTGGAGGTACTTGCAAGATATAAATCCAACCAGCGCTGTTCATCCCAGTTAGTTTTTGCTTCTTTAAGCACCTTCTTGTAGTTTACCCTTTCTAGTTTTATTACGGTGGCTGACTTGGATTTAATAGCAGCTATCAGGGAGCTATGGGCAAGGCGGCATGTTTTATTATACCATTTTGCCCCGGTTTGAGCAGGGCCATTTTTTCTTCCTTTTATAGGTTCAATAAAAAAAGTTTTAATTTTGTTAAAAAGGGACTCGTGGATCGTCCCAATTTGATCCAATGATGTGCCTTCGTTTAATATGGGTACCATCAGATTTGTAGCTGCTAAAACCTCGACTGTAACCTTATCAATAATAGTGGGATTTTCTAAGAACCTAGTCCAGCGTACCCTTCTACAGTCGTTCGCAAGAACAGCCTCGGCAGTGACAAAATTGGTTACAGTGTCCATAAGAAAACCCCCATTCATTAATAGTTTTATTACCAGAGGATTGTGGTCACTTTCTGGTCTTGTGACTATTTCCATATCCTCCAGTAAATTCCAAAACTCTAACCTTATTAGAAAATAATCAATACGGCTAGAATGGAGGGAGTTATCAAATGTAACCTTTCCCATCAAATCTGATTTAGTCCTTCCATTCGCTGCTCGTAGATCCCATTCAAGACAAAGACCCAACCACTGCATAGCAGCCTCAGTAACTTTTTTAACAGGAGGGATAGATAAATGGGGAATGTTCCAAATTTGATCGACTTCCCCATATCCCCCATTATCCAAATTGGGAAACGGTTCAAATGAACAATTAAAATCCCCTGCCAACATAACACATTTTTCTCTGCCAATATTATTCAGTAGGGAATCTAAATCATCTACCGCTCTCATTGGCTTCCCACCAGGTCGCCCCCTTGCATAAATGTTAATCAGGAAAATGTCATGGTTATTTTTACTAGTTAGTTTCAAGGCTAATATGTCATTACTTGGAGTTGGAAGGTCTGTGATTTTAAATGCTAAGGATTGTCTAATCCAAATAACCAGGCCTCCAGATGGGCGACCTTTCAAGCCTTTACAGGCTGGTTTGTAATAATTAAGGTAACCAACCCGGTAAATGGCGTCAGTTGACCAACTTTCCTGTAATATGATTACATCGTGAGAATCCACATAAGAACCCCAATCATCCTCTGACATTTTCCCCTTTAGCCCCGCTATATTCCATGACAAGACCATGAGGGTATATGTAGATTTCTTTTGTAGATTAACAGCTGGGTCCACAGTCTCCCCAGAGATCAGGGGTCTAGGGGTGTGGTTTGAGGGTTTATCCCTTCTCTTCCCCCCCCTGGATGATTTCACTAGTCCCTGAATCAGTCTCTTCCGTAATAGATGTAAAATTATTGGGAGAGCGATTCACTACAGCTCCAATCATCCCAGATACCGGAGGTTCATTATCAAGTCAGTCCACACCTTCCAGACCGGATAGGGGGGCAAACCGGTTCGAAAGGTGGGATTGAAACAATGGGTAGATTGGTGTATCAAAATGAAATCCTCCTCTAGGTCTATCCCTTCTGGAATGATAGAACGGTGTTTGGGCTCTATTTGCAGTAAGAGCGGGATAAAAATAGTGCAACGATAGAGTCTGCACATCCCCAACTCTTCCATATCTTGGTTTCCTACTTATGAATTCAACCACCCATGGCTCTCTAAAACTAATTACCACACAATCCCCCTCAAGATCTTTTTTGCTATAGCCTACCCAATCCACCCTCCTAACGTTTAGGATTTCGGGATTCAAGTTTGGAGGGAGTGGGCGATTCTTATTCAGCCAGAACATTACCTTGTTGAGAAGATCCTTATGTGTTTCTCTCTTGCCTTCTCCAAGAGGAGCCACGCCAGTTAAGATGATAGTATAGGGTAGTGACTCTGGGGGAAGGTTCACACATTGTTTCCTTGGGATAGGTTTAATCCTAGGCCGAATGCTTTGGTCATGACGGCTGGTGGGGGTAGGGTTTTTCTCAGCCTGGGGATGCATTATGGCCTTTTGCTGGAGCATGCTCTCAGTATTGGGTGCTTTCTTTGTAACAGGTACAGGTTTTTGTTGCGGCACTTTTGCAATAGAAGGAGCCCGTTTAAGACTGTTACCCCCAGCTGTATTATTCATGGCAATATTCTTCGGAATGGTCGGGGCTAGGGGGGCTATACCATTTGAGGCTACGGTGGCAAGAATTCTATTAGATGTTGCTATATTATCTTTTACCAGCATATCTAAAGAGTCCATTTTTGTATTTAGAAGTCTGGTCCTTTCGAATAGCGGTAAGAGTAGTGATTTAATTAGCAACTCTATCTTAGCCAAGAGTATACCTTCTGTTATGTTAACTGTGGTGTTATGTTCCTCAGGCTGAACAACCGCCTTGAGATTGGGAAGCTGTGTATGGGATATAGAGGTAATTCCCGAGCCCTCAGTATGTTCCCCTAAATCGGGCGAGTCTATCCTTTTACGTTTCCCAGGATTATGAGTGGGTAGATGTTGCGAATAGGTAGAGGAATTCGCTCGCTCAGTACTTATAGTAAGATTTGGGGAATCTGAGAGTCCTGATTTCTCACCAGACTGATCAAGGTAAATAGTCCCACCATTCAACAAATTATCATGGGCCGTATCATAAGCACTTTCTTTACCAATCCCCTCTGTGTCCAATATTTGACTCTCAAGAGCAGTTACTATCGCTGAGTCTACAGTAACATCAGGAATATCTTTATTCGACAAGGAGAGTGGGACAGGAGAGACAGCCTCGTGAATTTTACCAAGGGAAGATCGCTTGCCTGTAATTAAATCAAGCGAAAGGCGTTTTTCGGCAAGAGCGATCTCCTTCTCCAATATAGTGGTTGTGCGTTTAAAAAATTGATCAATCATTCCAGTAAAAGTGCCATTGGAGGTGGAGACCTGGACTTGCCTTTCTTTACCTGATCGTGAAGTCATTTTTTAGGTATACACCAACAAAATTAACGCTAAACACAATGTGCGAACGACAAAGTACAGACAATCCAAATATGTACTTCCAACAGTAAAGGCACTACCGTAACTTTGGTCTGACACAAAAGTCAATAAGCAAACAGAGGACACATCAATTAATAGATACCGTGAAGTACAATAAATAAAGGAAGTAAATGTTAGGGGGGTGGCCCGGCCCAACCTTAGCCTACCCCGGACGGCCACAGACGGTCCCGCCCTTGTCCCGGGCTTCTCCCGGCGCGCTCCCGCTGGGCGGGGATAGTGGAAAGTTTTAAACTCTTTTGGTACTTCCTAGTTGGTTGGTGGACAGGGGGGTGTGGCCAGCGGGGAGAGCAGCCCAGGTGTGTCAAATGGGCGCGCAGGGGCTCCTGGTCACTGGAGTCCCTGCCTGCGTGCTCGCAGCCCCGCCGGCTCTCTCACCTGCCCGCGCCTCCTGTTCTGTACTCCCAAAGTGTCAGCAGCCTCAGCAGCACGCAGCGCTGCGGGACCCGCAAAGCGGGTCCGGCGAGGTTGGTAATGTTCAGCGGCTGCTGCGGTCTTTAATCCTCAAGAGGGGCCGATTTTCGCTCCTATGGACGGCTTGTCTGGCACACCAGCAGTAGATAAGGAATCCTTGCTTACATTTCAACACTAAAAAAAGCTTTCCAACAGCTGTGTTTTAACTACCCCTTAGCAGCAGCTGTTGCTTTGATTGTAGGCCACGGAGAGACAGGGCTGTTGACTCAGCTAAGGTGAAACATGGTGTAAAACCCTGCATTTCCGACTGCTGTTTTAAAAAGTTACAAAAATCAGGTTTATTATTTTGGATAACAGAAAAACATTTAAAGTAAGGATTTCCTTCCTTAAAGCCTTTTTTTATAAGCATATTCGTGGTTCTAATGTTAAATATTTGTCCTTTTAAAAAGTCGCGCAAA
This sequence comes from Lissotriton helveticus, assembly GCF_964261635.1. Lineage (NCBI taxonomy): Eukaryota > Metazoa > Chordata > Amphibia > Caudata > Salamandridae > Lissotriton > Lissotriton helveticus. The sequence goes on along the minus strand of NC_136059.1, from coordinate 730,697,728 downwards.
ATGTTTCATGTTTCAAGTTAGGCGTCTGTGCTTAGGCTTATGAATGAATGTGTCTAAATATGATAGGCAAGGAATGAAGCTTGCTTTTCCTATGTGGAATTATCAAAATGATTGGTTTTATTGAAAAAAAATATGAAAAAATTATTAAAAAAATAAGTGCTTTTAAATTCGTTTTTTAATATTTATAAAGCTTAATACTCATACTGTGACCTCCTAGCATTAAAATTTAATTTAAGTTGTGTTATACCGTATAGTGAGGAAATTTGCATATGAAATTTCACTCAGGTGTAAAAAACTCATTTTTAAGGGTATATATATGATGTATTTCTGATTTTTCAATTGCAGGGCTAGCTAGAGAACATTCTGAAGATTCCTATTATGCAAAAAAATTATAGGATATTCATTTTTAAGTGCCCCAAATATCAAAGTCGAAATTGGGCAAAATTCACTAATTTAAAACAAATTTTGCATTCAGAGCAGTTTTTAAAATGCCTCAGGCTTCAGTAAATGCATACATTTAGGTATAATACAAATAGCTGACTTCTTTATGGTTAGACAAGTATATTGCACACTGCTTATAATTGAAAAATGTATAAAACCAGCAGAAGTTATTAAACTGACAAATAGGGATGACTTTGAATTGGGCAAGCCACATGGAAACCATTGCACACAGAGTAGGACAGCTGGGAAGGGTTAAAAGTCAGTTCTATATTTAGGAGACTGGCAGGGCTCCCAGAGCAAGGTCTGCTTTGACATTTTGACCTCTGAACTTTTTGAAAGACGACAGGGGAGAGAAGGAGAAGTTTTACTTTTTTGGGCAAAAGCAAGCACTTTATGTACTCATATGATAGAAAACTATATAATGGTATATGTGAACTTTTGATTAACAGAAAGTTTTGCCATATATATACACAGCACTAATGCTATTAGTCTGAGTATTCAAAAAGCTGAGGCAATGAAATTTAGTTTGAATTAATTCGCCCTCATGTTTCACTTGTTCATTTGCTAAAAGGATTGAAGTTTGGGTATTCATGTTTTTTTAGCTCTTTCAAAAGTGCTATGTACCTCCTATAACTTTGTTTATGCCCAATTGCTACAAATAGGAGTTGATAGTGTTGACAGAAGTGAAACCTTTTTCAGGTTTCCTACTGTCAAAATGGGGGAAGGAGGCTAGCTCCTCTACAAATTAAGGCTAGGTAAAATGTATGTTGCTCTCTCTTTTTCTCAATTTATTTTAGCCTGTCTAAGTTGTCTTTGAAATAGCAATGAGACATTTAGTTGGCTATTCAGTAATACTGTTTTAAACATTGCTAGCATTAATAAAATGAATTAGAATATATGTTATGTTACTGCCCATCGTGTTTGATGAAATTATGATAGGATCAGTAGTCAAGAATGTTGTTCCCTTATTTTGATCTTTAAGGGTAACTAGTTGTGGCTAGTTTTTGTTCTACAAGTCTTAGGTGATATCACCATTATTGTATGTTATTCTCATGCTACATAGTTTTGCAAGGGCATTGCTAGTTTTTATTAGCTAGTCTGTGTAAATAAACTGACAGTCCTTATTAGAGCTGATGTTGCATAGTTTGGATCATGAAAAGTAGAACGCAGGGAAGATGCCCATGTGATCCTTAGCAAAAAAAATGTTTGAAGGAAATATTGTTTTATAGATAAGAAACCCTGTTAAATTAGCAGTTTTTGATTTTCCTGTTGCTCCTATAACATGAGAACATGGTCCTAAGCGTACAATGTAGCTGCTTTTATTAGGAAGAAATCATTTTAGAAGTGTCTGCAGTCCTATACAAGTAATGTAAGGTTTGTAAACAAAAGTGTAGAACATTTCCTTTTTTTGAGGGTTTTCAGATTAGTACACAAGAACACACCAATGTAAGGATTTAGGGTATATCTCTGTGTTGTTTTTCTCTTTTCCTCACAATTTAGTAAATGAACAGACTTCCTTGGCTGCTTGAGATTGGGAGATGTATTACTCTTGTCAGTTCACAAAAGAGTTCCTTTATACTTGCCAATAAATCCAGGATGTTGTTTTTTTTACTTTCTCATAGATAGATGAAAGTGTTCTTGGGTGCCTTGCTAATATATGGGGCTAGGAAGTATTCTGAGACTATCCTCTCTGTTGATAGACTGTTTCTGTGCCTTGTCTAAAGACCTTTTGTTCTGTCCACCAATAGATATTTGCTTCCTTACAACCATTGCCAGAGGGGCCCGGACATTAGATTCTGCCTGGGGAGTCAGCGTCAGCACAGGTCCAGCTTGAAGCCAAGGTGAAGGTAACCAGCACAGGCATTGCTGGCAACTTGGACCTCAGTGAAGGTGGAAGCCCTGGAATGAAGTGTGTACCCTGCCACTGTCTTGGGTGAAAGACGAGGTCACAAACCAGAAAGGAGAAATTGTGAATCAAGTTTGATGCCCAAATGAGAGTCACAGACTGACCAGAATGGCAAGGAGGCTTTGCTTGAGGTCACCCATTTTGAAACAAGGGTTGATTCAGAGATCCTAACATCAGGCCTCTGAATTATGGTCCCAAAGTGAATTTCAAGTTTGCTCTTTTGTATGCTGGTCAAGAGATACCTGGGTACACTGGATGCAATGTGTGACCCCAACGAATGAGCAGTGCGCCAGCAGAGCAATATAGGGAAGGACTTCAGTTTAGGGTACAGGTGCTGTGTCTCTGGTGCCTGTTAGATTGAAGTGAAGAAAACTGGTGCACTGCCTGAGATACTGGACAGGATCGCTAAGAGCATTTGCCCTGGTGGGGGACTGCCCTATCCTGAAAGAAGAGACATTTTTCCCTTGAAACTGGGCTGTGATTCTTGAGTTGCGAGTTGTGCAGCTCCACCGTGGAAACAACAAGAGCCTGCCGTGAGGCTCAAACGGACACAGGGAGAAGACTCCCCTATGGCTTGGTTGTACAGCTGCTTCAATTTCCCCTAGGACTTCTGCTTTTTGCAATAATGTACCCCTTTGGATGTCATCCTAATTCTTATGGCCCTGTGTGGTCCTCCTGGTCCCAAATATAATTGATGTTCTAGCCCTCATAAAAGGAAAATGGACAAGTAGCCCTGAAAATGTTTTTACTAGACGGTTTTAGGATTTGCTTAGGACTAGAAAAATGATAATTCTGTTAGTGGTCATTTCTCACTCCTGCTATCTGTATGTTAATTATGACCCGATGCTTTGTTCCTTTTGTATTCCTGCTTATACCTCATATATACCCACTTAATGAACTGTTTAGAATGGAAAATGCCCACTTAGCAATGAATTCGGATATTGATAAATTTATGAAAATTAATGTGCAAATATTTTCTGTGTTCCTACTGGATCATAGGAATGTCTTTAGATCATGCTAAAAGGACCATTTGTTAAATATTTCAGGGATTGGTTAGCATGAGCTGAAAGCCATTTTGTATTTTGGCAGCCATTTTAGTTAGCCATGTGCTCGCCATGTGCTCTTTACCTCTTCAGAGCCTTTCACATGCTCAGAATAGCCTAGCTAATAGCATGCACCTGCTCTTCCTTTACAACTGTCAGGCTATTATTGCTGCTGTATGGAGAAGTAACTCTCCTCCCACTTTGTTGAGCAAGCAGATCTTGTATGCCCATATTAGGCATTTTGCATGCTTACATGTGTCAGGACTGGCCCTTGGTCTTATGCTGACTATATAACACTAAGCATATATAAGGCCCCAGTTTTCTGTACTCCTTAGACTGCCTCATTCAGTTGCTAAGGCTTCTGTGTGACGTAGTCTCCCTCATCTGAGGTGAATAAAAGCATTTTTTTTTATATTTCCGCTTCTGTGCCAATTTTTTCTTTGTTGGTTTGAAAGGACCAAGTTCAGTGAGACCCCAGAGAAGGTTTCTATGTTCTTCAGTATTTTGGGTAGTAAATACATAGCTGCCAATTTGGGATATCTACTGTACAAATACTAGTATTCCTCACTAGTAATCAAATTTTCATTCTTCCATCTGTGCAAATGATTTCTGTACACATCATTACTTTCCTCATAACATCTTCTATCACTCTTCACATAGCTCTCAATGTCATTGAGTTGCTGCTTTCCCTCTTCTAAATACATGAAGCGGGGTCAATCATCTACGTTATCTCCCTTATCAGCTTTTTTAATTACTATGGGTTTATTATCCTGTAATTCTTTCAGAGCAATTTGTTGCTTTTTGATGAGGTTGCTATTGAACAAAGGTTTATGTTTAGCTAATTTCCTAAATTCCCTCAAAACCCCTTTCTCAAATACTTCTATAGATTTGTTATACAATTGGGGCAAAAATACAGATTTTGTTTTAAAACCACTATCACTCGTAGCATTTATTGTCATTTCCTCTTGTGCTAAACTGACCAAAGGGTCATTTACCCAATTATCCGCCCCCAGTTCTCATAGCGTATGTAGTGTCTCAATGTCCCCAATGGATATAGTGGGTTCTTTATCCATAGGTATGTGTGCCATCTGTTTCTGCTTATTGGCATGCCACTTTTCTAATTTAAGCTTACGTGTAAAAAAGAATAGATCAATCCTACTTTCTGTGTAATTAAAACGTCTAGTTTGACAAAAGGTCAGTGGTAAAGATAGTACATAAATCTGGTCATCAGTTAGTAAAATATTAGAAAGGTTTAATACCGTAAGGGTGTCTGTCATTTTGTGGCTGTTTTGCCCCTTGTGGTAATTCCCATGAAGGCTTGAATATTTCCTTGCTGCTTTGCGACCTACTTGGCGCCTCTGCCTCCTTGAGCTCGACCTCTTGCCGCTTGGGGGCTTGCCGATTCCTGCCTTCCCTTGGCAATTATGTTGTATTCCTTTAAAACGCTGGATTTTACTCCTTCAGGGGTTTTACTTTTTCCCTTATCCAATTGTGCACTCTCTGATGGTTGTGATTTAGTAGCCACCTCTACTGGAGCTTCATTTGTAATATCCTCAGAGTTAGGAATTCTTTGTGTTTGATTTGCATCAGGTATCGCCGTTTCTCTTAGATGATCAAATTTCTTCCCAAAAGTCAGGATCTAACCTTGCTTGTAGTCTAATTCATCGTGATCACATTTCCGCAGTTTTTTCTGTTTGATTTCTTCTTCTGCGCGTATCAAGAGAGAGAGAGAGGACTAGAAAGCTAGTCCGAGTCCCCGTAGTTTATATGTGTTATCAAAAGAGACTAGCTTAAATATGACCAATATTGTTAGGACTCTGATTAGATTTGTCATGGGCACCTCGTTGGTGAGTTCATGAAGCTTCATGAACTCACCAACTAGGTGCCCATGACAAATCTAATCAGAGTCCTAACAATATTGGTCATATTTAAGCTAGTCTCTTTTGATAACACATGATTTCTTCTTCTGCCTTTTCAAGTCTTGTCTTAAGTTTTGTCATTTTGAAGTCAAATTCATTTGTTGTGCTCTTGTTTTTTAACATCTCTGACAACTTTTCTATTTCTAGTGCAGTCGCGCAGTATCTTTCAGCGCATATTTTACCAAAGGTTTCAGCATTACAGTAGAGTATGAGTGGATATTCTCCATCCACTCCTCGATTAGATCTGGATCGGGGTCTTGAAAAGTGGGGGTGGTGAAGATACGCAGCCCCCTCAGGACTCTTTTTTACAGTCAATGTATTTCTGCAAGGCTGTGGCTTCCCACCACTTTGATTGCTCCATTTTGGCAGCTTTCCCTAATTTGTCCCATAGCTGCCGTTTGCTTTGGGATTCTTCAGTGTTTACACTGATAGAGCTGTTTCCACTTGCTTGACCCTCCGAAATTGGTATAAAAAGCAGCTTTCGTCGTGTTGCCTCCCGGATTGCCAGCATTTTAGCTTATGTTACAGGGAACCGAATTCTCGCCTCCTGTGATGATATTTCACGTTGCACACATGTAGATGGTGACGAGCCCGTCACACTGCTTCCACACTCTTCCAATGCTCGCCGCATTTACCTTTACGAAGCAAACAGATCCCTCCTCCAACACTTCGGTTACCGAACCGCGGCGGTCCCAGTGAAGTCAGCCGACCACACGTGAGAACTCCACAGTTCTCGTACCTTGCTGGAAAATCTCCCACTTCTCAAGGAATGCGGTGCTATGCGAAACGGGCAGAGAATACTTTTAAAACGTTCACACCATCCTTCACGTTGGTTCTCTGCCTCGTAGTGGTGGTGGGCTGCCGGCAAGGTCGTGACCCTTATTACTCCAAACAAAACAATCTCTCAGCAAAAAGATTGCGCCGAGCCCCAATTTCTTTCTTAGTGAGGTTTATTTCATTCAAAAGCTGTGGCAAACATTGCCCTGACGCGTTTCGGAACCTGGGTTCCTTGGTCCCGGGTCAAAGGACGTTTGACATAAGTCACATGATATAGTGTGCAGAAAATTAACACATTCAAAAAAGGACTATATAGCTGCATGGTTAGTGTGACTAGCATAGCCACCATTTTGTAATGGTTTTTTCACCTCAAACAATGCCTGTTAAGTCCATCTATTGAGCGTATTTTTTAACACAAATGCAACGAGTCACAGCTATAATGCAAATCAAAGCAGTTACATTTAAAAGAAATTGATAAACATTTAAATGAAAAGTTCAATGAAATTCCAAGATGTACTACGGAATAAACACTGTAAAGCTTATTGGCTATATACAATTTCAGAAAAGAAATTCTGAAATAGGCGTGACTCGCGATTGTCAATTTATAATATAAGCTCATGGGGAACTTTATACAAATATATACAACAGTTCCGCCCCAGTGGGCAAATAACCACAATCTTCTATCCGCAACATTCTATTTGGAATAACTTTGGCGCCGGTTGACAAATCTTTGCGCAATTCTCAAAGAAGATGGGGCGCTCTGGGTCCCCCGATTTGTGTATCGGGGGACAAGAAAAAAGGGGGTCCTAAAACATGTTTTCCCCATGCAATTTTCCATAGGGACCTTCAGACACGGCTACAGCCCGAACTGCTGAACGGAAATCCGTTCAGTAGTTCCTGAGAAAATCAAAAGTAAAATCATAGATATATCTATAGACGAAGTACCGTACGTGTACCCTCCCGAGCACGAGCTTTATGCTAATTAGCTGTCAACACTCCAAAACAGGAAGTGTTGGCAACCATCTTGTGCCTCGGTAGAACCGAGGCACAAGAAGACAGTGAAAGAAACCACACAAAACACGCAAAGGGGGCAGGGTAGAAACACCCTGACCCCTAGGTCTGCTTAGGCGGTCCCACAAGGACCCCAAAGGCCCCCCAAAAGATTTTGTTTTTTAAGAATCGCTGGATACGCATACCGTACGCGTATCCCACGAAAAAAAAAAAAAACAAAGTCTACTTTTTTTTAAATAGCCCCCGGGGGGGGACAAATCCCAGGGACAATATAGTTCATTATAATGGGGGTCCCAGAGGGGCCCCCAGCCCCGGGGACCTCCACTCCCGGGGTTTTCACTTTATATATGCGGGGGGCTCACGGTCCCCATGCATCCCCGGGGACTGCCACCCCGAGGGACTTGTTTTAGTTATACTAATGGGGGCCCAGAGGGGCCCCCCAGGCCCGGAGACCTCCACCCCCCGGGGCTTTCACATTATGGATACGGGGGGTCACGGCCCCCCACAGCCCTGGGGACGGCCACCCCGGGGCTTCTTTTTTTATTATAAAAAAACAAAACCTGTGTGGGGGGGCTCAAGCCCCTCCACATGACCTGGGTACCGCCACCTCCCCGGGGCTCTAATATTCAAAATAGGAGGGTCTGTGATGGACCCCCCAGCCCAGGGGACCACCACCCCCCGGGCTTTTAACTGTTAGGAGGGGGGCCACGCGCCCCCCCTCCTGAAGCCTTGTGGTGGCCCTGGCGATAGCCACCCCCCAGGGCCAGCTCCTGCAGTGTCCCGGAGTGCCCACCTCGGGACACTGCTGTTTGTTATGGTTTTTGAAAGAGAGAGCAGGAAACCTGCTCTCTCTTTCAAAAACCAAAGCCGAATGCTTTTCTGCATGGGGAGCAGCATGTTAGCTGCTCCCCATGCAGAAAAGCAATGCCGGCACCGCAGGATGCGGGGAGCCGGCAGGGACCATGGGGGATTGTGGACGCCCTCAAGGTCCCCAACTAGAGGGCAGACCCCAAGGAATGGGGTCCGCGGAGCCATAAGTTGCCCTGGAGGGGGCCCATGTAGCCTCCCTCCACCATTAAAGAAAAGAAAAAAAAAAGATTGGCAGGCCCCAGGGGATGGGTTCCCCGGGGCCTTAAGTGGGCAGCCCCTCTCCAGAAAATTAATACAAAATTTGGCCATGCCCCAGGGGATGGGGTCCCTGGGCCAAAAAAAAGAAAAAGAAGGGGGGCTACACAGCCCCCCTTCTTAAAAAATAAATAAAATTAAAAAAAGGATCGGGAGGAGGCCACGACCCCTCATTGCACCACTCTGCAAATGCACCCCCTGGCGCGTTTGCAGAAGGGAAACTAAGTTCCCTTGAATACTGGGGGTCCGTGGGGGCCAAGTAGCCCACCAGAAACCTCCAGAATGCGCCAGGGGGCTGCATTGCAGAAAGGTGTAATGAGGCCACGCCCCTTTTTACACCTCTCTGCAACGTAGCCTCCTGGCGCATAGTGGAGGTTCCTGGTGGGCTGGTTGGCCCCAGGGACACCCAGTATTCAAGGGGAATTGCTTCCCCTACTGCAAAAGCACCAAGGGGTGCGTTTGCAGAGTGGTGCAGGGAGGGGCGGGTCTTGAGGTGACGGATTGCACCACTCTGCAAATGCGCTAAATGGCGCGTTTGCAGAGGGGGAACTAATTCCCCTTGAATACTGGGGGTCCCTGAGGGACAACTAGCCCACCAAGAACCTCCAGTATGCGCCAGGGGGCTGCGTTGCAGAGAGGTGTAATGAGGCCATGGCCCTTTTTACACCTCTCTGCAACGCAGCCCCCTGGCGCATAGTGGAGGTTCTTGGTGGGCTAGTTGGCCCCCAGGAACCCCCAGTATTCAAAGGGAATCACTTCCCCCTCTGCAAACGTGCCAGGAGCCGCGTTTGCAGAGTGGTGCAGGGAGGGGGTGGGGCTTGAGGTGATGGATTGCACCACTCTGCAAACGCGTCCCCTGGCACGTCTGCAGAGAGGGAACTTATTTGCTTTTATACGGTAACATTGAGTGGTTTTACTTGGAAATTCTTCTAAGTGTGGAGTTTTGGAACTTAAAAAAAATCCTGTAAAATCAGCCGAACTACGAATTCCAATTTACTCACCTGTTATCAGGAGATACCTCAGTGCTGCATCTTTCAGCCCACTACTGATCCTGAAAAGTAATTCTAACCGTGCTTACAGTAACTTGAATTTCCTACCATAGGCTAACATTGACTAGTTTCACTTGGAAATTCTTCCAAGTGTGGAGTTTTGGAACTTTAAAAAAATTCCTCTAAAATTATCCGAACTACGAATTGCGATTTACTCACCTGTTATCAGGAGAGACCTCAGTGCTGCATCTTTCAGCCCAGTACTGATCCTGAAAAGTAATTTTAACCGTACTTACCACTGACTTGAATTTCCTTCCATAGGATTTCATTGCCTGCTATATAAAATATATATAAATTGAAAAAATATAAAATAAAAATAACAAATATTACAATTTCAATATTTTGAAACACATTTTTTTTCAATTTATATTAAAAATATGTAATGTCATTTAAAAATTAAAATATCAAAAAATAAATAGTTTAAAACAATGTAGTAACTCAGTATAAAAAAATATAATAATTAATACATTTAAAAATTATCATTTACAAAACCTCTGAAATTCACTGAAAAAACCATAGGTTTCAGCCACGTTATAGTTAGGAATTAGCATTTAAAAAACCTTAGAAATTCACTGAAAAAAACATAGGTTTCACACATGTTATAGTTAGCTGGACATTTCACTCATACAAAACCATTGAAATCCCCCCGTTATAGTTAGTTCAGCTAACTATAACTTGCGCGCCCGCAATGCACTGCTGATGACGTCACATATTACATCACTCTTGACATGGTCAGTGACATCACTAATGACATCACTGATGACATCACTGATGACATCATCCCTGTGAAAGCGTGTCAGACCTGCTCTCACCGTAATATAACCTTTGATACACACATTCAAAAATAGAAACTAAAATTTTCATGAAAAAGGAGATACCAATACCAGTTACAACAACCTATTCAGTAATTCCAACATCTACATAAACATCCACTCATTCACCAACAGTTCTATATAGTCATTATACATGTACTCACTCATCATATGTACTCATACACCTATACATCCTGTTACACACCAGCACTCATCCATAGAGTTACTCACACACATACTCACACATGTAAATAAACTATCAAACATCCATTTACTTGTATATACAGCTATACACACACCACTACACTTACTTCTACAGAAATGTACACATGCTTACTCTCTTAAACAATGACTTATAAAGCGCATACTTATTTATACAGGAACTCTTCCAATCTCTCACTCTCACATATACATCAATACTCACATATACTAGTTTAAAACATAAGTACTTACTCATAAAGACACTATTGAGACAGTCATTCACTCACTAACACACCCATACACACACTCATCTACCCATAGTCCTGCACACATGTTCTCTTCAAAACACATACAAACAGTGAGTCACTCATTCATGCATCTATGCGTTAAGTAATATCCCCCACTGAACCATACTGATACTCAAAAAACCAACTATAGTCACTCATATAGACCAACTATAGACACTCATGTAGCTACTCAACAAACCATGCAGCCACTTATGCACAAAGTGAGACACTGATACAGATATTTAAATATTTAAAAATTGCTCGCTAATACATGTATTCACTAAGATACACTTAATAAGTAAGTTATACAATCAATTTTACAAAAAAAATATCCTTTTAGGCACCTATTTTCCCATTTATTCTTCCATCGACCTTTAGATATACATATATAAAAAATAAGTATTTTTCAGAAAGAGACACATTCACTGGATGATGTCATCAGTGATGTCATTTGCGATGTCATCAGTGATGTCATGAATGATGTCACTCACCATGTCATGAGTGATGTAATATGTGATGTCATCAGCAGTGGATCGCGGGCGGGCGGTTTATAGTTAGCTGAACTATCTACAACGGGGGAATTTCAATGGTTTTGTATGAGTGAAATGTCCAGCTAACTATAACTTGTGTGAAACCTATGGTTTTTTCAGTGAATTTCTAAGTTTTTTTAAATGCTAATTTCTAACTATAATGTGGCTGAAACCTATGTTTTTTTCAGTGAATACATATATATACCGACACACATTTATATTCAGTTGTTAAAATGTCAGATGCATTGTAAAATAACACGGCGATATAAAACAGCATGTTGCAAAAGGCAAAGCGTTGTGTTACATGAATGACTGACAAAGGAATGGGTTGTAAGAATTATAAAAGCATGCATTGTGACAATTGATATTCAAATCCAAGCCCTAAATTAGACGAGGCACTAAGGCACTTTTCTGCATGCAAACAAGGCAAAAATGTTGCGTCTCCTAATTCAATGATGCCACAGTCTATTCAAAAATTTAACGTGTTGTTTTCACATTTTGTATTATATCATTACAAACAAGATCAACATGACAGCTGGACTTGTGGTTATATGCCGCCTTCACAGTGTGAAATAGCTGTTTGAATCTTACTGCTTCCGCTGTCTAGCACCTCCTACGCTCCAGCAGAGTGCAAATACGCCACCTTGCAAGAAAAAACAAGTAATGGTGGCAATGCTGAGGTTCAGAAAAGTGCACATCCAATCTGTAAACCGTAATGCTCAGGAGTGCACAACAAGCGCATTTGCCCTGAGCAGTTTATAAAGCTTGAGAAAATTTGGTAATGGTTTCTTGTTTGTGTTTTTGACAAGTATAAAAAGCGAGCTGCGATTGAACATATTTTACCCTTGACATCTTCAGTTAATGGCAGACTTGCGATGTCTGGCTGCTGAAATGACATCCACAGCAGGGAACATGAAATGCTGCAATCCCTTAAGAGTAACCTAAATGGCGCCTTTAGTGATAGACCGTGGACGTCGAAAAACTTTTTGTTTACTGTCTCACTTTTTCTTGTTTTACTTTTTTTTTTCTCTTCCTTTAAGTTACATTTTAAGAATATCACTCAGGAGCTATTTAACTTCTACTTTCTGGGCAATCGTGCATTAAACATCACTTTGTCCTCAAGATCCTTATTTTACTGGCAGTTATATATCTGTTCTTTTTTGGTTACTTAAACGTTGCTGCCAGCGCAACTCATAAGCGCAGAGCCTTTAGGCATATGTTTCCATTACATGGTCCAGTAAATGTTCAAGAAGACATGGTTGATTCCTGTGTGCGTAAAAACTGAGCAATATTCCCTGAAATAGGAAGGGGCTTTTTATTCTAGCATGATGTACCTGAACGGTCCCTGTTAAAAGCAATGGTACCTTTAAACACACACTAGCACAAATACATAAATCACTGGAGACACTACGATACATTGTGAGGGACAAAAAAGGAATAACTCATCTCATTTTGCTGTTTTCGCAACAAAATGTATATCTTCTTATACATTTATAGAAATACCTTTAAACTAGTGTTCAGCCAAAAGGTAGAAGCTAGATATCATGTCGGAATTAAAAAAAGTAAATTACCAAAATTGTTAACTATAAGGAAAAGGCATTAAAGAGAACCACATTCCTATTTTTACGTTTTTTTTTATTTACCAGTATATAAAACCTGTTGGTTGCCAAATATGGAAGACAAATCTATTCTGCCAGTAAGGTTGACGGCGACGCTGTGTCTCACATTCTGAAATATGAAGGCCCGTATAAACTAGGCTGTGCACACAAGCACATATGCATGAAGCACACATATCACTGAAGCGGTGGGCACACGACAAATGAGTCTCCCATGTGCTGATGAATTCTTGCTGTCAGGCGTGGACTGGGAACCTAAAGCAGCTCTGGAAACAATATGTCAGGCCCAAATCGCACCAACCAAGCGCACTGACAAACTCTCTACAGTGAATTTGAGGTGTACTTCTCTCAAAGTAAGCCAAAATTGGCATAAACGTTTGAAGCAAATCCAGAAAATTCTGTATGTGGCTGTATAAGAACAGTATGCCTAATAGAAGTAGTGGATAAACAGCAGGCAATATTTGTGATACAGGAGAAGCACTGTCTCTCTGATACACGCGGGCCTACTGGAAATGTGATGCCGAGAGTAAAGTCAACTTTTAATAATGGTCCAGGACATAACTATCATGCTTGTTCCTGTATCAATTAACAGCCCGTTAAAAATATATTCACCACACAATAAAATACCATAATAAATAATAAAGACAACATGGCACTGCCTATTTTCACAATGCCCTGGCGGCAGATGACTAATCTATGCCCGGAGAACCTTGGTTTTCACCCTCTAAATCAGATCCACTGTCCCTCAATCTCTCCTTGTGTCATAAGTATTTTTGTAGGTACATGAGGATGTAGCCTTAAGGCGAGAGCAGTCGAACCTGAAGCCGGGGACCTGGTTTCGAGTCTCGCGAACAAGCTCAACATCTTGTTTCTGATTCTGAGCAAATCACTTACTCTAGCAAAAACGAATGTGTCCATTTGTAACGAAACTGGTGCCCATGTAAAGGGCTCTGATACCCGAAGTCTCGGGTCTAGTTTGTGCTATATAAAACTCTATATTAAAAAATCATGCAATATATTGCCTCTGTCGATGTCAAGTCACTGAAACACATTCCATGTGGATAACGATCTCAGTGGTTTTCATCACTTTCACACTTTTAGGTGACAACTCATCAACCTGCCATGGCTGAGTCAGGTTTCCATCATACTTAGGTTGATAAATGAGTTCTAATTCTGTCATGATTGTAGACTATTTTATACACATTTATGTAATATGTATGCTGATGCTAGTGCAAAGTGTTCTACTAAAAAAAACGTTCCTATGAAGAGGTATAACTAATAATAATATGCTGTTATTATCGTTATTAATATTGTTAATCAAGGCCATCAGTGAGTTCTACTGCTGAACTTCTCAAGCTTACTTCCATGATTTTCTTGTAAACTCTCTGAATGTAAAGGATTGTACCCCACCTACCCTCTGTTCCAGAAAGTGACCAAGATTGTCCCTGTTTCTGCTGTCACGTTTGGTGTTGGAGGCACAAAGGGAGGAGTCCGAAGCAGTGACACAATAAATACTACTAGGTAGAAAGTGCATGCTTTTTTTTTAATTCAGGAAGATAATTTTGTTGAATTAAAAAATCTGCTACTTGTTAAAAATAATAAACAACTTGTCAACAAGGCCACGGACGGTCCAACTTGCATTGAATGTAAAATAGCAATCAACTAAGCAATAGATCAAACACAATTATCATTTCAACTGACCAGAGATCTTATTTCAATTGACCATGGCTCTCGCTAAGAAATGAACAGTTGGAACTAATTTCTATCAAATCGACCAATTATTAATACATTTTCTTTCAAAACAAGTCATTGACACCTGATCACATGAAACTAACTTTGACTCACAATGTTGCGCCCTCGGCCGCCACTTACCTCTGGGCCCTTTTACCATGCCCCATGTGCGCATCCCCTATGGTGGTCAAGACTTCATGGCTCCATTCTTTGTGCCTCCATGAAAAGACCCCAGGACCCTGGGTGACCCTTTTCCCTCGCAAGCATCACAGTCTCCATCACCCCATTAATAGGCCCAGGAACCCTGAGTGCTGGACTATAGCCTTCCACTTTGTGAATCCCACGCGATATCACAAGATTGTGGCCACGTCACAGGACCGGTGACCATGTTGTTGCAAGGCAAGTATGAATCCCGCTCCCTGCCCGCACACATGTGCTTGGATTCGTTTTCTGCTTTCGAGAAGTCGTGCCTTACCTGAAGTCAGCACTTCTGCTTTGCATCCGGATCCTGCGCTCCAGTTCTTGCTCCTCTGGACAGGCACCCTCGAATCTGTTAGACCTCTTCAGCCTTATCCAGTGCGGCACGATGCCTGCATAACAGAAAAAACAACCATTGGTAAAGTAGCAATAACATCTTTAATGTCAGTAAATTAAATTTGATTAATATTTGAATGACATAAAGACTATTTCTCATTCTCTTTGAGAGTGGAGCACGTCTCCACAAGTGTGCATTACTCAAATACGAGGGCTAAAAATGGTAAACACAGTCCCAGTTGTGACGGAACAATGAGGACTTTACTGGAGAGTGTAAACAAATGAGGAGAACCATTGTTTGCTAGTCCAGGGCACAATGGTGAAGAAACAATATTGCTGGCACTTGTCTTGACCTGCTAGACCTTGGCAAATGAAATATTGTTGTGACTGCAGAGGATTGGCAGGCACCAATACATTCAAGACATTTTTACACTGGCACATCATGACACTGATGCTACTTGTGATGACTATGTTAACACATTCAAGACATTGTTATTACTGGTGATAACCCCATAGTACAGATAACATTGTTATAACCCTTGATAAAAGCTATGAGCTACATGTATTTTGGGACAATGAGACATTGTAGTAAGAGACTCTGTGTTAGAACTGGGGGTCTCTAGTTGGCAGTGGTAGGTACCACTGTCCAAATAGGGACCCTTGCTTCTAGTCAGGGCAAGGGGGAACCCCTCTGAGATAACCCCTGCTCACCCTCTAGGTAGCTTGGCACAAGCAGTCTAGGCTAACCAGAGGCAATGTGTAAAGTATTTGTACCAACACTCACAGTAACACAGTGAAAACACCACAAACTGACTCCACAACCGTTTAGAAAAATAAAGGTATTTAATCTAAACTACACAAGACCAAAACGACAAAAATCCAACATACACAGTTCAAGAATATGGTTTCAAAAAGAGTTCTTAAGGTTGCGTTAAAATTCTTTACGTTGCGATAGAATTCTCTACGTTGCGATAGAATTCTCTACAGGTGCGTGAAAAGTTCACAGTTGCGTCACGTTTACTCACAGTACCTTTTAGTTGCAACAAAGTTCCAAAAGCTGAAGCTGGTGCGATGGAAAACAAGCCATGAGTTGCTCCTGAGACCCTGGGGAGGCGTTTGCGACAGCCCCGCTGCAGCAGCGGGCGTGTTGCGACGAATCCGGTCTGTATGGGGACGAAGGCCACTTGTATGGATTCCGGTGCGTAGGTTCCGTAGGAAGTTTGTTCTCGCAAAGGCACGATGCGACGATCTCGTAGGGGCTGCGACGATCTCCGGGGCGACGATGCGCAGTCCAGCGGTGATCCTCTCTCTCGCAGCTCCTCGATGCGATGTTTCTGCGACGATGCTCGCAGCGACGTGATGCGGTCCGCAAGCAAGCGGTGCGGCGATCTCACCCAGCGACGACAGGCTCTGCGACGGCACTCGCAGCGATGTTCGACTTTCCCGCACCGGTCTGGTGCGTCCCCCAAACGAAGGATGCGACGGCTCTGGCAGCGGCATCAGGCGCTGCGACGATCTCGGCCTTCGTAGCGGCGGGAAACTTCTCGCACTGTCGGGGATGCGCTCCGCAAGCGAGCGATGCGACACTTTTCAATTTCAAAAGTCTCTCAAGCTTAGTTTCAAGCTTCTCAGCACAGGTACAACTTCCAGAGGCCCCACAACTGGATCAAGCACTCTAGGAAGGACAGAACTCTCTCAGCAGAGTTCAGGGAAGCTGGGGGTGAAGTCCATTTGTTCCTGGGACTTCAGAACAGGGAGCCAGCTCTTCTCAGGCCCTTGGAGATTCCTTCAAGACAGGGGACACAGCACACTAGCAAAGTCCTTCCCCTCTCCTTGGCAGCAAAGCAACAGCAGGTCAGTCCAGCAGAGCAACAGCAGTACAGTCTTCCTTCTTTAGTTTCAGCTTTCTCCTTGGCAGAGGTTCCTTCTTGGTTCCAGGATGATCTAATTTTCTGTTGTCTGGGGTCCTGTACTTATACCCCTAAAGTCTTTGTTCTCTCCGTGCATGTGGGCCCTGAGCCCGGTCTGAACCAGTTCTGGGTGTTTCCTGAGTACTTTGTTTTGCTGGCTTCTTCTTTCCTTTCAGAGTGAGGGGCAGGGTCATCAGCCGCCCAGCAGGAGGTGGAGCCAGCATTGTGGAAGGCAGGCACAGCCCTATTCAGGCCCAGGTGCTAACTCCTCCCACCACTCCAGTTGCAAATGCAGTCATTCAACCTAGGGCTGACTCAGCCAGCCTCCATGGGGATCCCCAGCCCCTATCACTCTCAAACCACACAGTCAATACACAAGCAGGCCAAGACACACAGAAGGGTCAGACAAGAGAACAACAACTTTCTAAAAGTGCTGTTCTCAAACACAGGATTTAAAAACAACCTTTCCTAAAAGATGTGTTATTAAATTCTGAGTTCAGGGATACTAGATACTTATGTCCTATCTTGTTCCTATGGGAAGAAATGCCGTTAACCACTGTAGCCAGCATCCCCCATGTTAATCTATAGAGCAAGATAGCCTTACAGTAGTGAAAAACGAAAATGGCTGCCAATCACTATCACAATCACTACCAGAGCATGTTACCTGCACCAGTACATGCTCTACCTTTCACATACCCTGCACCCTGCCCAGGGGGGTACCTTGGGCCTTCCATAGGGGTGACTAATGTGCATGAAAAGGGAAGGGTTAGGCCTGGTCAGTGGGGACACTGAACAGGAGGACATGGCAGTTATACTATGACTGATTTGTGATATTTAGCAACTTTTTAGATTGCTGATGTGCCCAACACAAGAGAGACCATGCCCTCCATCCAGAGCCACATCCCATCTTGCTCCTGTCCTGCTGTAAGAAAGACACCAAGAGGCTCTTTCTTTCTCTTTTCCAATCCCCTCCCCCTTTTGGGACAACTGCCTCCCTGAGTTGCAAAGCCTCATTGATGGTTGTCCAATACGGGGTTGGAGGAGTATCGTCGCTCCTGCGTAAGTCCTGTACTGCAAGAGATCTGGGGTAAATCCATTGTTCTTTTGACCACTACGCCACCCCAGTTTGGACCCAGCCATATGCAAATCAGTCTTGACCATGTGCCTCATGGGAACAGTCCAGATCGAACTGACAAGCCTGGTCTTCCCTGGACTGGAAACAAGCATCCTGGGACCGATTTCAGGGTATGTCACCTTTATTCAGCCAGGCTAGCTTGAATCCAGTGGCACAGTGAGCAAGGGACCCACATCTGGGCATACCCGTTCCACTTAGGGCATAAAGAGTAACTGCAACAAATGATGGACAGAATGCTGAATGATTCAAACATTCTCCCCAGTCAAGAGATCTGGATTAAATCCATTGTTCTTTTGCCCACTATGCCACCCCAGTTTGGACCCAGCCATATGCAAATCAGTCTTGACCCTGTACCTCATGGGAACAGTCCAGACCGAAATGCCAAGCAAGGTCCTCCCTGGACCGGAAACAAGCATCCTGGGACCGGTTACGCAGTATGTCACTCTTCATCAGGCAGGCTAGCGCGAATCCAGTGGCACAGTGATCAAGGGACCTACATCTGGGCATACCGTCCCTCTTAGGGCAAAATGTGTAACTGCAACAAATGATGGACAGAATGCTAAATGATTCAAACATTCTCCCCCATTCAAGAGATCTGGATTAAATCTATTGTTCTTTTGTCCACTACGCCACCCCAGTTTGGATCCGCCATATGCAAATCAGTCTTGGCTCTGTGCCTCTTGGGAACAGTCCAGACTGTACTGCCAAGCCAGGTCCTCCCTGGACCAGAAACAGGCATCCTGGGACAGGTTTTGGGGTATGTCATCCTTCATCAGCCAGGCTAGCTTGAATCCAGTGGCACAGTGAGCAAGGGACCCACGTCTCGGCATACCCATCCCACTTAGGGCAAAATGTGTAACTGCAACAAATGCTGGACGGAATGCTGAATGAATCAAACATTCTTCCCCAGTCAAGAGATCAGGGTTAAATCCATTGTTCTTTTGCCCACTACACCACCCCGGTTTGGATCCAGCCATATGCAAATCATTCTTGACCCTGTGCCTCATAGGTACAGTCCAGACTAAGCTGCCAAGCCAGGACCTCCCTGGACTGGAAACAAGCATCCTGGGACCGGTTTCGGGGTATGTCAACCTTCATCAGCCCGGGTAGCTTGAATCCAGTAGCACAGTGAACAAGGATCCCACGTCTGGGCATACCTGTTCCACTTAGGGCTAAAGGTGTAACTGCAACAAGTGATGGACGGAATGCTGAATGATTCAAACATTCTCCCCTAGTCAAGAGATCTGGGTTAAATCCATTGTTCTTTTGCGCACTATGCCACCCCAGTTTGGACCCAGCCATATGAAAATCAGTCTTGACCCTATGCCTCATGGGAACAGTCCAAACCGAACTGCCAAGCCAGTTCCTCCCAGGACCGGAAAGAGCTGCCCTAGGGATTACTGGAGGCTTTCTGAACGACAGTTAGGCTCTCTAAGCCCATCGTAAGCCATTCGGAAATCCGGTTCGAATTCCTTTCTGATTGACCCCATCAAAATGGGTCAGTTGGAAAGGAATACGAACAGCCAATTACGATGCCTCAGGAACGGCTCTGACCGAGGGTCTCAGCCGTTTCCTACGGCATCGTAATCAGGCCCTAAGTACTAAACTTACATTTGTGAGGATCCGCCCTTAAAATAAATAGGAGAAGTAGAGATGGAAATCGTAGGTCTGCAAAGTGCTTTTTGTAGTAAGTACTGCTGCTGTAGTTTTTGAATTGGGTTGTTATACTCCTAGGTTTGTCAGTTGCACTTTATAGTGATTAAGTAGTACTTATGTAGTAAGTATTACTTTGCCTACTACAAAATCCAGTTTGTGAATCATGCTTATACATTTTTAGATATTATGTTTTGTATTCTAGTATTACTTTTTTGTTATTCTCAATGCCCAAGGGCAAGCGACGAAAGGTCCAGTCAGACTATTGTGCCATATAATTCTTCCTACTCTTAGTGAGGCCTAGAAGTGCTCAGATTTCCACCTCGTTCCTGGCCGAACCTTTGTTGGGTTGTTTGCTTGTTAGATGAATGGGAGGTGTTAGGTGACCTATTTCTCAATATTACCATGGCATCACTGCAGACATGGCTCTTAAAGATCACTTGCTGATGACTCATTGTCTTTTATAGAGTGTTTATGCAGGGGTCTTGAGGAATCCATAGCCTCTTGTTATCGTAGTATGTCTGGCCATCTGTATTTATCGACCCCAACCTTGGCATTAATTCTACCACAGTGTCATACTCAACCTTTGCTTTGCTGTCAAATGCAACACTGGCCGCCGGTCCACGCAGACAGAACTCTAGTACTGATAGCTTAGATGCTGACAGGGCTTGCGTGCGGAGGAAAGGGAGGCGCTACAGAGCATGGTTTTCCATGCATGACTTTCCTTGTCTTTGTCGTCACGTCACCGCCTATTGCACTTTGAAACATGTTCTTTGTTTCATCGTGGAAATATAATGATCGACGCTGCACTATCTGCTATAGTTTGTATTCAACTCTTCTTTTTTATCTTACTCTTTTATCTGTGTACAAAGAAGAGAAGTGATGGTATAATCAATTCAGTTTTAGCGTTGGGGCGGAGTGTAATGGGTCCCTGATCTCTGAATGTTGATTGGCTCCTTAAAACGAGCCATGTTGCTCCTTTCCAAAGTTATTGCAGTACTGGAACTGGACAACCAACTGTGACCTAAATTACATGCATAACACCAATCATAGAATTGTTTTGCGCTGGTCACTTCCCAATTTTTCTCCACTGTCTGGCATTGCACCGGTTGAAAATAAAATGTTGTAAGGTCGATAAGGCACAAATGCAGGGCCAGTTCAATTATGTTATTAGTGTAATGTGTGTGGACCACCATTGCTTTAGAAAATGCTCTGCACTCAACGGATAATCAGGTATGCGTGAACTTTAATATTCTGAGCATCTGATTTTCAAACGCCTCCATCGAAAGCACCTTATTTTCTTTTCAAGACAATGAAGAGTAATGGTCAGGTCTCTTGTGGCGATCAGAACATAAGTGGCAATTAGCCATATCGGCAGCGAAATAATAAATGGCACCCATAAGTGGCTCGGTTAGTCACCTAATATCACTCGAAAGTACATTTGTTGATAATTCATGGCATTAACCGACGCCGCTATTTTTGAAAGCATTTCAGACAGACTGCTTTCTTCTTTCTACAAAGCATCAAAGTATCATTTTGTGAAGCATGTCACATTAGCGCTGGCGATAGTCACTTAATGTACAATATTTAACATAGGGCTGTCAAAAGAGTCAAGAAGAGACCAGAAACACATGCTACGGGACCACTTGCGCACGTTCTCCTTTTGATTAATGCATGTATCTCGCCGTGATTTACTGCCTATAGCTTATGACTGAGGAAATACATCTATCAAAAAAGCTGCAGAAATATGACATATGTAAGCAGTAAAGTGCGGGAAAGAGGAGGGGATCCCAGGGCATGCGGCAATACCCACAGTACTGCGGAGTGTGTGTGTGCACTCCTGCAAAGTTGAGGCCTGCATGGTAGCACCAAACTCCCTACAACACTAATGTGGCACCCTGTGGAGACATTAGGGCACTAAAGGGAGTCCAGGGAGTGTCACAGAAACACACAACTGCTGTGCACCCTTTACAAGCCACATTCATTAGTAAGAACACCACCCTCCCCCCCCCCCCCCCTTGTAATGCACCCCTCTACTAAAAAAACCTTCCGTGCTGGCGTTTTGGTGTTGCTCGGCTGTGCATCACACTACATTATTAAGCATCACCAATTTCGAGTGTGCCTAAACCCTAAACATCCTTCAATAAAGCAATGAAGCAACGTGTTTTGTGCATCAGGATTGGGACAAACTGGTGGAGCACTTCATGGGCCGAGGATAGACTTGGGCTCTACTACAGATCATGCATGTGTCCTCCCTTGAGTCCACAAACCGAGGCTGGGGCCAGAGCTCTATCCGACTTAGGACCTCGTTTGTGAAAGAACCTCCCTTTACGAGTCAAGCTAATTGACTTGGATATATGTTCTATATGGCTTTTAAAGCTCTTTTACGCTGAAACAATATGTATTAAGAGGTAAAACCTGAGATTTAGCTATTCTAAGTTTGTTACTTGAAACAGAGGAGAATTTATAGAATTCCAGAAAGAAGGCTTGAATGGAGGTTTCTGGTTTGGAAATATAAAAAAGCATCATCAGCATAGGCTGAAATATTAATCGGATTAGATTTGTATGGTAAACCAGAAGTGGACTTATTTTGTCTAATATATTCACAGCAAGATTCCAAATAAATTATGAATTACAAAGGAGAAAAAGCACTATACAGAGGAAAATGGGGGGACAAAATGCCATTAATATAAACACATGTTCTAGAGGATGGATATTACAACAATTTGTAACTCAGGGCCTTATTAGTATGTCAGGCGGACCGCCACCAACAGGCCAAACGGGTCCCTGGATGCTTGTTTACGGTCCGGGGAAGACCTTGCTTGGCAGTTTGGTCTTGACTGTTCCCAAAGGGAACAGGGTCAACACTGATTTGCATATGATGTATTTTCATATGAGTACGCAACACTCAGCCAAAGCGTTTCATTCCCTCAAGGGGAACTTCATCAGGGCTGTGAATGACATGTGAAAGGACACAAATCAAAACATGGTCATTGACCAAAAAGCAACCAAAACTGTGTTAGGAAACAAAGGAACCCTGTACAAAAAAACAGAGGCACAAGACTTAAACACAAACCCAAATTTACCAAAAATTGAGAGGTTAAACACATATCAAAGACACACATATATAAATTGACAGAAAGTACTATAGTACTCAAAGTTAAAACAACATTAGTATATACAAATAAAACGACCTAGCAAATAACATATAGTTTAAAACATGGCACCACACACTGCGCCCATTGAGGTAGTTTAAGCGATTAAGTTCCCATGTATACACAGAGATAGAAACATGAGCGGTATAGGTCAGAGTCAGGAAACACCATATCCCCACTCGCGAGAAGGTGTAGAGAAGGAGAGGGTAGGTAGCTTATGATATGCTATACTTAGTCAGTGACAAATAGAGAGGGGGATTTTATGGAGGGGAAGGGGACAGGTTTAGGAGATAAGTAAACAGTGCTATTTAACTGATGTTAACTGATGTCACATAGGGGTAGAAAGGTAATATACCCTCTAGGGTCGTCAAATGATATCCAGAGGTGAACTGTTCACATAGGAATTTTCCATATAGGAATTTTACAACTTTATAATTTTCTCCAGTGTATTGCGCTGGAAGCCCTTGGAGTTATTGCAGGCATAATGCTGCCTGTATGTTGCAAAACTGATGTCAACATAAACTCCATGTCGGCATAAGAAAATGAAAACAATGAATATGTTACACCCCTTCCATGCCACATCTGTAGGCACATACGGTAATGCTAGGTAAAAATCTAATGGTGTGTTGCACATAGCCATGTGCCCATGTGACAATGTTAATCTTTCTCGCTATCTGATCCCTCAGAGCTTTCACTAGGCAATATTAAAACAAAAGAGTAAACAAGATGGGAGCCCACCTATAGATGTCTCAGAGGCGGGCCACGCCATAATGCGCCCTTATCGAGGTGGTGACCCTGCCTGTTCATCAAGAATAAACAGCTGTCTTCAATGCACCCAGAGTCTGTAATGCCTTAAGTCTCATAGTACATGGAACAGCCACTAAAAGGTGAAGGTCCACTAATCTGTATCAAATAATCCTTGGCTCCTTCATGTGCGTTAAACAAAATGCTACATTTCTACTATGTCCCTCTGGTCCCAACAATAATCAACAACCAACTAGCTCCTAACGTGAATTGCTTGCCATTTGAATAACAGACCTGACATTGCTTTCAAGGTACCACCCTGGTAGTGCAGTACATAGAAAAGCATCTAAGAAGTGAAGGTCCACTAATCTGTATCAAAGAATCCTTGGTGCCTCATGTGCGTTAATCAACATGATACATTTCTACCATGTCCCTCTGGTCCCAACAATGAACAACAACCAACTAGCCTATAACGTACATTGCGTGTCATTTAAATAATGGAGCTGACGTTGCTTTCAAGGTGCCATCCCGGTAGTATAAAACCATGCTCTGTATCCCCGGTTTCTTTTTACTGTTTGTAAGCATGTCACTCTTTAATGATGGTAGGGAGGAGATGGCGCACAACTTATTTGTTTAAAATGCAGCCATACCACCACCAGGGTGGAGTGCTCAGAACACCCTGGGCCTACTCTCATTGGTCCTAAAACTAGAGCGTCTAAAAAAACAGGAGTTAGCTCGGTGGTGGGATGGTGTGACCCTTCAACAATACATTGATAATAAGAAAACACCGAGGGGTCTGCATATTCTGATTTTCCCAACATTTGAAGATCTCAGTGATGACTTCCTTAAGGAAGGGGGGATGAATCTTGAGGGGGCTTCACTGGTGATGATGCAGATCTTAATCAGGCACACCATTGAGAAACAAAGACTTAATTGACAAAAACTATGATATACTTGAAAAATCCATTAAGGGCCATCAGAACTATAAAAAAGAAAAGAAGATGCGTCAATTAAGGACAACGATAGGAACTACAGAGAGGGGCGGATATATATACATTCTCAAAAATATTGATAATATCACAGGTAATGAGGACAGGAAGACAGTACGGGAGGAGAGTGATGAGAGAAGATCTGCTAGCAGTATCTCAATATCCTCAACAAGTAGTCTAGCTTCAAGTAGCACTGCCACTGAGCATCTTTTGGAGGAAGGAACTACATCCATCCAGAGAGAATTGGTGAAACAAAGGATCAATGGAAAACAAAGAAAAAAGGATCCAAAAAAACAAGGAGAGGGGGTTCAGGACAAAAAGGGAGGTACATAGGAAACTGCCGAGGACACCCTGAGGAGGTCATCATGGTCCAACAACAAACAGAGATAGTTTCTATGTTAGATGGGAACATGTTGCAGGTAGAAATGGCAGGTGACAATGATCTGGAAATTATAAATGTATCCAAGAGAATGCTTGACTCTGATGAAAAGAGCTTACTCTGTAAGGGTCTTAATTTCTGTCCCACCCAGGATGGTGAATTGGTCATTGTTCATGTAGATCTCTTTAAATTTGTTAGATCATTTAAATTAAAGGATTTGTTCAGTGATAAAGTACCGCCTATAACTATGTCCAACAATGCAGTTAGGCCCATTGAGCACACCATGGCAGATGAAAGAAACATACACTGTCTCCTTTCACTTGGGGAGAATGATGGGGTGGACATGCAATCACTAATGGAAGAAATTAACATAACTGAAATCTTGACAATTAATAGTGGCCCACAACCTAAGTCTAAATGTACCCCCCTCTACGCACTATCGCAACATCGACCTCTTCTCTGAAAGAGTTAGTGAGGGTTTGTACAAAACAGAAGCTTACACCAAATTCAAACACAAGCCAAAACATAATCTCACACAGGGGGAGAAGAAGGCACTGATTAGACTTTGTGGTGATAAGGAAATTGTTATCAGGGAGACTGACAAGGATGGCAATGTCGTGATCATGAATACCTCTGACTATGGTGGGGAAATAAACCGACTGTTGAATGATGGCCAATGCTACTAAAAGATTGTTGGTAATCCCATTTGGGAATTAAGGTCTCTCATGTAGATTGTGATACATGGTAGAAATGTATCATGTTGATTAACGCACATGAGGCACCAAGGATTCTTTGATACAGATTAGTGGACCTTCACTTCTTAGATGCTTTTCTATGTACTGCACTACCAGGGTGGTACCTTGAAAGCAATGTCAGGTCTGTTATTCAAATGGCACGCAATTCACGTTAGGATACATTTTGATTAACGCACATGAAGGCGCCAAGGATTATTTGATACAGATTAGTGGATTTTCACCTTTTAGAGGCTGCTCCATGTACTATGAGACTTAAGGCATTACTGACTCTTGGGGTGGTGAGGCAGCGGTTCGTTCCTTATGAACAGGCAGGGCCACCACGTCGATGAAGGCGCATTATGGCATGACACGCCTCTGAGACAGCTTTAGTTGGGCTCGCATCTTGTTGACTTTTTTGACTTATTAATGTCTGGTGAAAGCACTGAGGGATCAGATCACAAGAAAGATGAACATTGGCACATGGGCACAAGGCTATGTGCAACACGATATTAGATTTTTACCTATCATTACCCTATGTGCCTACAGGTGTGGCATGGAAGGCGTGTAACATATTCATTGTTTTCATTTTCTTTTTCCGACATGGACTCTATGTTGACATCAGGTTTGCGACATTTGGGCCTTATTATGCCTGCAATAACTCCAAGGGCTTCCAATGCAGTACACCAGAGACAATTCTAAAGTGCTAAAGTTCCTAAATTGAAAATGTCTATGTGAACAGTTCACCTTTGGATATCATTTGACGACCCTAGAAGGTATGCATGTGTTACATATTAACTTTCTACCCCTATGTGACATCATTTAAATAGCACTGTTTACTTTTCTCCTATACTTGTCTCCTTCCCCTCCATAATATCCCCCCTCTCTATTTGTCACTGACTAAGTATATCAAATCATACACTACCTACCCTCTCATTCACTCTACCTTCTCGCGAGTGGAGATACAGTGTCTCCTGAGTCTGACCTATACCTCTCATGTATCTATCTCTGCGTATATATGGGAACTTATTCGCTTAAACTACCTCAATGTGTGCAGTGTGTGGTGCCATTTTTTAAACTATATGTTAGTTGCTAGGTCGTTTTATTTGTAAATACAAATCTGAGTACTACAGTACTTACCGTCAATTTATATATGTGTGTATTTGATATGTGTTTGACCTCTCAGTTTTTAGTAAATGTAGGTTTGTGTTGTGCCGCTGTTTTTTGTACATAGTTTGTTTGTTTCACAATTTTGATTGATTTTTGGTCTATGTCCATGGTTTGATTTGTGTCCTTTTACATATCATTCCCAGCTGTGATGAAGTTTCCCTTGAGGAAATGAAACACGTTGGCTGAGTGTTGCTTACTCATATGAATAAACGAAATTTGAAATAAAGGATTTTTTTACACTACTTACAGTCTACTGGACTTCATTGTCTGGCCCACCCCCACTTGTAGTAATTGGTCTGGATCTGGAGCATAGAGGTGTCACGCAATGGCTGGCATTGGGGAGTCTTTTGCAGGACCAGGATTTGATGGAACCAGCGTGAGGTGTAGAGCTAGGTGTCTGCCGTTGAAATTGTGGACCTACTGATTTGTGTATGGATGGTTCTGAAC
This sequence comes from Lissotriton helveticus, assembly GCF_964261635.1. NCBI lineage: Eukaryota > Metazoa > Chordata > Amphibia > Caudata > Salamandridae > Lissotriton > Lissotriton helveticus. Next base: position 730,670,433 of record NC_136059.1, on the reverse strand, counting down.
TGGGGTGCCAATTTGAGCTAATGAAGGATGATGGCTTCAACCTAGAGCTTGTGTTTGCCACATAAGTTTTATGTACAGTAATGGAGAACATGATTATAATATAATTGTTCCTGTAGATGAATTTAAGCAATAAAAATATTATTTGGGAAATAGTATACATTAAAAAATATTGAAATCAAGTTATGTTGCTATTTTATATAGCAGCATTTATTAAGAAAATTGTGTATTTTGTAATACTTTTATCATTCACACATAACATATTTACCTTTTCTAACAGGTAAATATTTTATGTGGAAAGTTAAATAGGATGTTTTGTTATTTAAAACAATTTTCAAATAATGTCTCCATTCATTTTAATGCTACTAAAGTATCTTTTTTATTTCTATTTTGCCACCACTTTTTGCACCATTAACTGTATTTTGGGGTCTATTTTCTTTATCAGTATGCAGTGACAGTTGACGTAAATGGTTTTTCCTGAGTTGCAGCTCTGTATTTCTGCATGCTGAGGAACCAAGATGGCGGATTGAAGCAGCAGTGAGGAGGAGGCAATAGGTGGAGGCTTCCGTAAACCCCAGCCAGGAGATGAAAAGCTTCGCTACTTTTCTTTTAAAATCGGAATGCTGTTAGCCACAGAAAAAGGGAAAGACGCATAATCAAGTATAAGAGTCTCTGTGTAGCTGGCTTCTGGGCAATCACGAATATCGAATGCTCCGGACCTTGGAAGGACGATACTTACGCTGGCTGGAAGCCTGGAAGGCAGCTAATCTCCGTCCACGTTTTTGCTGCTGGCTTAGAGAGGCGATTCTCGCACGGCTTGCAGCTGCTGTGAATCTAAGCTGGGAACGGAGTGAGGGAGAGCCGCGGCTGCCGTGTTCAGAGTCTGGACGGACGCAGAGCTGGAAGATGGCTCCTAAATTGAATACTCGAACTGCTCGGGCTGGTAGAACAACTAAGGCGGATTCACCTGCAATTGTCCCGAATGTAATGGCTGGGGGCTTGGTAACGGCAGCAACCGCGGGTGAACCCAGAAGTACTGGAGTATCAATGGCGGTGGGTAAACAACTGATAAACCCCCCCTGTTTGTCGCCAGCACGATGTTAGACCCTAATGCCTGTGTAAATGCTACCGATATTGTTACTGACATTGCGCACATTCAAAAACTGAACTATAACGCCAATGAGGTGAGCGGGAGTAAAAGCTTGATATCTGTAGCAAACGCGCAAGAAACTGGTAACATTAAAACTTCTAACGATGGCAGTATGTGTGTAAAAGGAATTCTCCGTGCTGACAGGGTGGACACCCAAGCTTCTGAGCCAGAGACGGATAGCAGAGCTGAAACTACAGGGACTATTGTTATACCGGCTGAAGGAGCCAGCAAGGGTGAAAAACCCGACATGGAGTTAGAGGTGCCTAACCAAAAGGGTAATAACTCAGAGGTAGGCTTAGAGCTTGACACAGTCTCGGATTTGAACTTGGAGGGTTTATTATGTTCAGTGAATGAAACTGAATTGGAAACAATTCCTGACGTTTTAAAAAAAAAAAACGCCACTCTGGTAAATATAAGTGATGGGAAAGAGAATCAGACTAAAGATGCTATTAATACCTCAGATAATGGCGCATTATTCTCTGCAGGAACTGTTGATCTGGATGAGAACTCCAGTATTGAATATGAAGAGATACTAGAAGAGGGCGAAGAGACATACATTGCCAAGACTGGGCTTGGGGTTGCTAAAACATTGGGCAATAAAAAAGGAAAATCTAAAGCCAAAACAAAACTGAAAAAGGGCTCTAATAAGAATCTCTCTCCTGCTAATACCTTTAAAAAGAACAATAGGGATGAAAGCCCTTTACGAAAATGGATCAAAGCAAAGGGAGGGGTCAAGAAAATGGCCCTAAGGCTGTCAGGAGCGAGCCCGGTGGAGGATTTATGGGTGCAAAATGGAGCTAATTCTTCTTCTTCTTTGAGCCCCCCTCTGACTCAGAAGACTCTAAACTCTCCAGCTTTGGAGGCCGATAAAGAGGATCTTCAGAGGAAACCTGGCTATAGTCTGAATGAAACTGCCCAAAACTTAGCTATAGAAACCGGATCTCTTGGACTAACTAACATTAATATTGACCCCGCTCCCATTACTATTATCAACCATTCTATCTCTAGTGGCGAATCACCTGTCTCTGAAGAAATACAGGAAGTGGATTGCCCTACCTCTTCTGTAGATTTAATACTGAAAACACTTATGGATCAGAGACAAGAGGGACAACTTTATTTCTTACAGCTGAGAGAAGACAACACTAAAGTACAAAACTCGCTGGCAGAGCTATCTAGCAAACTTGGGGGTGTTACGCAAGAAATTGAAGAACTAAAACGGAGGGTCGGGAAGGTAGAAGAGGGGGCTGTTCATACTGAAACGTTAACTTACCAGCATACAGAACGTATAAATACTTTGGAACTAAAACTGGAAGATATGGAAAATCGCTCGAGAAGACAAAATCTTCGACTATTCGGAATTCCTGAAGGGGCGGAAGGGGCGGACCCCAGAGCTTATGTTGTCAAATTGTTCCAGTAATCATTTTTAGATCTAGCAGACTGGGACTGGGATACACAATTACAAAGGGTACACAGACTACCTCTGGTTCAGAGGAATAAAGAAAGTAAACATCCGCGCCCTTTACTGATTAACTTTGGAAATTTTCTTCTGAGACAAGCAGTCTCGTTAAAAGCAAAGCCAAACACTCCTGTGACAGTTGACAATGTGAACTTCTTTGTACGCTCAGATTTGAGTAAAAACACGATGGATAGACAATGGAAACTTCACCAATTAATAGATTCATTCAAGGCAATGGGCTGCACGGTTTATTTACAAGAGCCAGCTCGCTTAAAAGTGATCAAAAACGGGCAGGTGTACCTTTTTACAGATGCAATGGAAGCAGAGCATGCTCTAGCTAAACTTAGCACCTGAATTAAGGATCAAGGGCGCGCATGCTCTCTCAAATGCGCACATAGGAATAGAAATATTTAGTAGTTTTCTTATTGATTATAATTATGTCTCTCTCCCTTTTTTTTTTTAACTTAATTTTATTTTTTTCTCTTTCCCTTTTTGGTCTTTATCCTTTTCTCTTTTTTCTGGCTGGGGCGAAAGGTTGAAGCCTCCTAGCTACCTCCTCGTAGTGCTGCCATGCCAACGGCAGCTGGGTATAGAGGGTGGTTCTTCTTGAGAGGTTTAGAGGGTGGAAGAGTTTGGTGGGGGGCGGAGGAGGGGGTTGGTCAGGTAGGGGAACATTTATTGCAAGAGGTGGAAAATGAAAAATGGAAAAAAAGTAAATTTGGCATTTTGAAGTAATTAAAAACACAGAGGAAATGTATTCATTTATGGTTTTCATATGACCCTGATTAGATGTCTCGCATGGAATGTGGCTGGTCTCAACAGTAAACAAAAGAGAAGATTGGTTCAGGAAGAACTTAATATGTACAAGCCGCACTTGGCTATGATATCGGAAACTCACATCGGGTTTAAAGATAAGAAATTATTGGGACATTTGGATACAAACTTATTGTTTGCTCTACTTTGGGGGCTTCAATTAGAGGGGTGGCAATATTAAAACAGAAACATTTTACTATTGAAATTACGAAGACGGCTGCTGATCCAAAAGGTCGATGGGTAATTGCTCAGGCACAATTTGAACACAGTAAATATGTATTTTGTGTTGTTTGTGGGCCTAACATTGACGAACCAAAGATGTTTGATTTCTTAAATATTGAATTGCTGGAATGGGAGGGTGAGCTGTTGATCGTGGGGGATTTTAATTGTGTTATGAACTATGCGGTGGACTCTACTAGACACGGTATATTACAACGTATCCGTAAAGTTAGAGCAACAATATTGGAACTTAGTCGATTGCATAATCTGACAGATGTATGGCGATTTAAGTATCCTAATGTAGCAGGGTTCACTTACTATTCAGCCCCTCATAAACTATGTTCCCGAATAGACTTGGTATGGGCAACGGATAGAATTCTGGAAGGGTGTAACATAGAATTGTGTCCTAGAGTAACGTCTGACCACAATCCTCTACTACTGGAATTTAATATTTATAATAAGAAACGAGAGGTATGGCAATTTACACTTCCCAGATTTCTTATTTCTGATCAAATATTTATCTCACAATTAAAAGAACACATCAAGGAATTCATAGACATTAACTTAAACACAAAAATAGTAACAACTGTCTGGGATGCATGCAAAGCAAGTATAAGAGGCCTCGCCCAACAATATGTGCTTAAAAAAAACGCTGAGGCCCGGAAGGAGATGAAGCTTATCGCTTCTAATATTCTGGCTCTGGAACGAAATTTAGCAAATGATTTAATGGAGGGGAAGCAGAATATTGATAGGATAAGAATGGATTTAGTGAAATTGCAATCAGATACTAAGAGGACCCTGAGGGAGAAAAGTAGCGCCAGGCTTCACAAATATCATCTGACACAGTATGAAAGCGGGGATAGGATTGGAAGAGTGCTCGCTTACAAAGTGGCGGATAAAAGAGCAAGGACCAATATTAAAGCAATCAAAGGCAGCGATATGGTTACATATAACCAAACAGATCAGATACTAGAACAATTTGCTGATTATTATCGTAAATTGTATACCTCAGAAAAAGTGCCTTCTAAGGAAGATATATCATCATACCTTAGCTCTTATATGAACGTACAACAAAATCAAGAAGCAGTTGATCTTCTAAACTCCGAGATTACATCAGATGAAATCAGGACAGCATTTTTATCTCTTCCCTCGGGTAAGGCAGCAGGGCAGGATCTACTTCCTATGGAACTTTATAAAATTTGTTTGCCGGAATTGCTTCCTTTATTTAAATCAGTTGTAGATTATATTGGTGAAACTGGGAGAGCTCCCTCTTCTTGGAGAACAGCCAAGATAGTATTTTTTTTAAAAAAACCAGAAATCAGCTGAGGAATGTGGGTCATATAGACCCATATCGCTGATTAATTCGGACGCTAAGGCCTTTGCTAAAATATTAGCGAATCGAATTGCACCCTTAATGCCTGAATTGGTTAATATGCAACAGCACGGTTTTGTTGCAGGACGAGATACCACTGCCCATATAAATATGGCTATTGCGGCTTTTGACGTAGCATCAACTAACTCCACCCCACTTGGTATGGTCATGCTAGATGCTGAAAAGGCATTTGACCGAGTGGGGTGGGAGTATTTATGGGCCGTATTGGAAGCATTCGGCATGGGGTGTAAATACCTTGGGTGGATTCAGTCACTATATCATCAACCAATGGCACAGCTTAGTTATGCAGGAAAGAACTCTCTTAGTTTTCGAATAGGAAGAGGAACACGGCAGGGGTGTCCCATTTCTCCCCTGCTGTTTGCGCTATCCTTAGAGCCATTTTTGAATGCACTTTTAACACAGCATGATATTATTCCACTTCAGCATAGGGGGAACAGTCTAAAAATCACCGCATATGCGGATGACGTAGCGATATTCACCACTGACATAGCTAAGGCTATACCTGTAATATTCAAAGAAGCAAAAGATGTTGGCAACGTATCTGGTTACAAACTAAATATAAACAAAACGCAGGTCATCGCTAATTATAATCCTTCAACGATGGTATCGGGCCTATGTGCTAATGCTGTATATTTGGGGGTTAAAATATCTGCAAAGACTGCTGAAATAATAGCCCTCAACTATGACCCATTATTAAAAGAAGTTGCTAAATCTCTTAAAAAATGGCACAAGATACCGCTTAGCCTGATTGGGCGTATAAATCTAATAAAAATGAAAATTGCACCCAAATTTCTTTATTTATTTAGATCAATCCCGCTATGTCTTAATAACTCTTTTTTTTAAAAACTTGATGGAGTTTGCTCTAGCTATATATGGGGCTACAAAAAAGCTCGGAGAGCTATAAATCTTCTAAAACTTCTGACTGAAAAGGGCGGACTAATGTTTCCTGACTTCAAATTATATTTTTTTGCTTCCTTTTTTGGTCGGATTCGCAGTTTGTTGCGAAATGATAACTCCTTATTTTTTCATCAGCTAATGCTAGGGCCTGATAGCAAACAATTTATGGACAGAGCCAATGACCCAAACTACTTCAAACGAGTAAAATTTAAGACTGCTAGGCATATTGTACAAATTTAGAAACAGAAAATGATTCTTGATAAGATATCTTTTTTTAATTCCGATTTAAGGTTATGGGGGAATCCAGGACTTCCTGGAATTTTTTCAGACGGGGCAGGCACAGCATGGTCTAGCTGCGGCATTAATACTCTTGGAGATCTTTATGGCTCTGATGGTTTATTAGGGTTTACTTCACTTAATTTAATGCACAATTTGAATGATAGGATGTATTTTAAATACATGCAACTCCAAGACTTTTTTGTTCATAAGATGAATGTCAAAGAAATAAGACACTCGGACATCTTGCAGTGCCTGTACTCAGATCGGACTAAATCACTGATTAGTGAAAGCTATGGACTTCTGAATCAGGCAAAGGGAGATGATTGTGGAAAACTAGCATCCAAATGGTCGGCTAGGCTGGGATTAAATATAACCTCCAAGCAAATATCTGCATCTCTTCTTAAGATTAATCAAGTAGTACAGTCTTCTAGTATCAGACTGCAGCTTTATAGAACTGTCTGCCAATTATATTATACTCCTCAGAGAATTTCTAGTTGGGCAACAGATAACTGTCAAAATGAACACACAAGCTGTCCTAAATGTAAATTGGAGGCTGCTGATATCTGCCATATGCTCTTTTCATGCCCGGCATTATCAGAGTCCTGGAAGGGCGTAGTAGATGTATTAGATAGGAAACATATTGTGTTTCCGTCTCTCTCAGCTCATCTGAATCTAATAGATATTCAGGAACTGAATAGTCCAAATAAAGATCTGAATTCTATTTTATTTGCTTGTGCAAGATTAACCATAGCTAGGGCATGGATAGCGCCAGATCCGCCACACGTTACAGAATGGTGGGCCTTGGTGAATGAAATACACACCATGGAGATTGCTTTAGCTAGACTAAGAGGGCCTAACTCTCTGAGGAAAAAAAAGGGTTTGGGACATTGTATTTGGATCAGAATAATCTTCCAAGATTAGATTTGGTGGTTGAGACCACATTGACAATTAGCAATTTTTTTTCTTTCATGCATTTTTATAGCTTTCTTCTCTGGTTATTTTTTCCTCTGTAATGATCATGTATTGTGCTTTTCTGTTTTCTTTTGGAAAATATTCTCTATATAATCATGTTATGAATTGTAAATGTATCTATCTTATTTGCCTCTTGCAATATCAATAAAAATGTTTTTAAAAAAAGGAAAATTAAATAGGGTGTTTTGTTATTTAAAACAATTTTCAAATAATGTCTCCATTCATTTTAATGCTACTAAAGTATCTTTTTTATTTCTATTTTGCCACCACTTTTTGCACCATTAACTGTATTTTGGGGTCTATTTTCTTTATCAGTATGCAGTGACAGTTGACGTAAATGGTTTTTCCTGAGTTGCAGCTCTGTATTTCAAATAAGGTCATTTTATTTTTTGATTCATAGCATTCATAGCTACTAGAACTAGATTGGTTTTGTCTACAATAAGGTTAAAGAAGGTTTGTAGGTTTCTTTATTGTAGTTTAGTAAATGAGGGTGGTAAATCATTATATTACATTTTTCAATGGCATTAAGGCAGAGTATGGTGTCTGTTGTATTTTCAAGTTTTATTTTGTGATGGAAATATAGTGAAAATATGTGTTAAGCAGACTTTTGTTAATTGTACCTTATGGTGATTTAGAGTGTCTGTTCTTAATATTGAAAGGTAGTGAAACACTTATTTTGCTCATGTAGAGTGATGTTCCAAGGTACTTGATTGATTGCTCTTAGGCAGAGTGAAGGTTTCATTTACTGTGTGCTACCTGTGCAAAAATGTGTGTGTTTGTTCTGTACCATATTATACTCTTGGTAAACTAGAACTGTTTTCCTATTTTGTAAGTTTTGAATTTAATTGATTAAAGATTTAGTCCAGTATTATTCTTTTTAGGTATTACCATAGAGGGAAGACCATAAGTAAACTATTAATTATAGTTGTTGCTATGTTTATTGGCTGCCTCCAACACATCCTGTGAGGCATTGTCAGTCAGCGTGCGATTTGCGCTGAAAGATGTGCTCATTTACTGACCCCAGGCCCCAGAGGTGGTTTTCTGGAGTCCATCGGCTTACTGCTGGAGGAGGGATTTTGTGCCAAAGCTTTCACAATTCTGGGTGATTTAAACTTCCACCTTGAGGACTCCTCCAACTCAGATACCTCAAGACTGATGGAAATTATGTTGGGAGGGGCCCTCAGGCAGCAGGTAGAAGGCCCGACTCATGAGGCTGGTCACACCCTAGATGGAAACTTTACAAATTCCTCCGGCCTTTCAGTTCTGGATATACTGCCACTTCCCTGGACAGATCACGCTGCCACCATTTTCGCTAACGTTCTATTCCTATCAAAGTATCCAACTCAAAGCCCAGGGAAAATATAGCTACACGGGCCTGGAAGAATATTAACGGTGGCAATTTTCATAAAGCCGTGATAGATTCGGTCCCAAATCTTCCCACTAATATAGAGGAAGCCACAGCGGTCTATGCAGAATATATTAATGCCACTTGTCACAGACTGGCCCCTGTCAAATGGTGTTACCCCAGACGTGGTCTCCCCTCCACCCCTTGGTTTACTCAGAGCCTACAGGAGCATAAATCAGACAGTAAGAGACTGGAGCGGCTCTGGAGAAAGTGGTACAGTTTGACCAACAAGGAAGCTTACAAAGCTAGTCTTACAATTTATAAAAAATTACTTCAGGAAGCAAAAAAGGACTATTTCTCTAACAGATCACTGGAGCTAAGTCCTCTGCGAAGGAACACTTTAGAACAGTAACCAACCTCATGACCCCCCTAAACGTATTACTCATAGCAGTCCAGAATTCTGTGATACCCAAGCCTCTTTTTTTCTGAACAAAGTTGAGGTCATTTTCTCCTCCTTCAGCAATCAACAGAGTGAGGCTAGTGATCTGGCAACCATGTTAAAGGTAACCAACAACTCTTCCACGTGTAATAATTTCACCCCATTGGTGAACAAGGTGGTTACCAATCTGCTTTTGGGCTGCAGTAATTAAAATTTCCTCCGAAGTCATTTCTATCACCCTAACCTCCTTACTTAACCTCATAATGGGGGCAGGTCACTACCCTACAGCTTGGAAAACTACCTCAATGTTACCACTAATTAAATAAACTATACTAGAGCCCAGTGATCCTAATAGCTATAGACCCATCTCCCGTCTACCCTTACCTGCTAAAATCCTGGAGAAGGCCATGAACATGCAATTAAGTCTGTTCTTGGAGAAAATTAACACGTTGGACCCTTCTCAGTATGGGTTCCGCACAGGACATAGTATGGAGTCAGTGTTGATCAAAGCCACGGAGGAGGTTCGTGAGGCGTTCGTGAGGCGGTGGACCAGGGAGGCTCAGCAATTTTAATCATGCTGGATCTGTTGGCAGCCTTCGATATTGTCCATCACGATGTGTTGATGGGGCGTTTATCAAAGGCTAGGGTCCAGGGTGTGGCCTGGAGTCTACTGAAATCTTTCCTGGCCGACAGAGTACAAACGGTAGATCTAGGGGGACATTACAAAACAATTTTCCCACCCCTGTGGAGTCCCACAGGGGTCCTCCCAAAGCCTGACTCTTTTCAATATATGTGTGAGACTGCTGGCTGCCTTTATAAGATCTTTTGGGGTATTTTTAACCTCCTACACAGACAATACCCAAATCGTGCTAATCCTGCAGGAAAAGGCCCCCAGCTACCAAGACTGAATGTTAGCAATAACTGGCTGGATGTCTGCCAACTGCCTGAAGTTGAATGCAGGCAAAACAGAGGTGATTATTTTTGGGAATAATCCCAACCTCTGGTTTCCAACATGGTGGCCGAGTGAGATGGTCCACCCCCTAATCCCTGCGCATAAAGTTAAGAATTTGGGGGTGATCATGGATAACACCCTCACATTTCGGGACCAAGTCAGTGGAGTGGTGCAAACAAGTTTTTTTATCCTGAGAACCCTGAGGGAAATAAAACTCTGCCTCATGGAAGAAAGTCAGATACAACCATCACCCTGAGTTTATGGAGGTCTGCTCTTGCTGGTTATCATTATTCAATGTTCTGTAGATTCCTAAAGCAAATAAGGAATATTGTTAGGTCTGCCAAAGTTAAGGTGGATATTATACAGTGCATTAAAGAATGTCACAGAGAACTTTATGTTATTTGGAACAACTCTGGCCAGTTGTAACATGTCCTTAGATGGGTGTTTGTACAGTCTTTTCCTCTAAATTTTTCTTATACTTTTGGCTGTGTTTTGCAGTTATTGAAGCCTGATTAATATGTGCCAACTGTCTCTGATGCAGAGTCCACTTGCATAGGCAAGACATTACTTGGTTTGTTTCGAAGTATATTATTTTGTATTTTTATATGTTCTATTTGATATTTCTGATAGCAATATAGTAGTTGACATGTTTGTTATCAACATTTCTGTTGCTGCATATTAGTTCTAACAATTCCTTGATATTTTGAGCTTCTAATATTGTTTTTGATATTGGTGGTTTTCCTATTTTTTAACTTACAATATGTTTTGTTTTCAATATCTTTGTTATTTCCATAGGTTTTAAGAAAGTCAATAAAATTATGGTTGCCAATGTTTTTGGTAATTTAGGTTTGTACCAAGACATGTGTGTGGCCTATACAGTGTCATACAAACACAATGATCAAATGTGCGCTCCTGGAAAGGACATCCTTCTCACGGATTAAAGCCTTCTTAAAAAAACAACCTCCTCTCAGAGAGACAAAGAGAAATCTGACCTAGAAAAGCCACTGAATCAGTACTTATCAATAGTTTGGATTACTTGAACAATACATTTATTTCTAATGTAGCCTCCTCTGTTATCTACCATAAGCCTTTGACACAGTTGATCACGAAGTGCTATTCCAAAGTCTAACTGACATAGGAAATCTAGGTCATATCTTGAACTAGGTCAATGCCTTCCTTGCTTACAGAGACCAAGGCATCATTCCTCCATTCTACTTAGCACTTATTTACTCTCCAGCAGTGGTGCCACAAGGCCTGAGCATCAGTAGCATACTCTTCCAAGTAATGTTTTCCTCTCTTCTGATGATTGCATACTTTTTCAATCTTACCTGTTGCAACAACACCAACAATATGTAGATCATTCAAAAGGTAGTGGACCCCCCTACCCCACGGAGATAACGAAGCCCTCTGCGTACTCCTCTGCAATGGAGCTTATTAAATGATGAATGGTTTAAATATGACACCAGCGCTACATGGCCATGTGACATCAGGCAATGTCTAACTATCTCATTTGAAGTCTAGAATTTGGGTCTGACTATGAGTTCTGACCTCTCTGTTTAGGCAGAGAGTAACCATGATAATAAAAGTGCTTTCTACATCAGGAGAATACTACACTCTATGGGCCAGGAATATAGTATTCCTGATGTATGGACCTTTGATTTCCAAATAACAATTCCTAGTAGGTAACAAATTGACTTACCTCGTGAATAGTAATGGGGTAGATAACAATTTCTGACCCATTAGGAATCACAGTCATTAGATCACCCCCACTTAGATATTTTATCTGGGGTGTAAATATAAATTAAAAACAGTCTTATAATGCTGTGCACGAAGATTAGATGACATAAACAATCTCCCAGCCAGTTCAATATAAGTTTTGACCCGAGTACCAAGGCACCCCAGCCTGTTATCCCATTTTAAATTTTGAGCCTCAAGATCGTTATCCAAGGTATCTAGCAATAGGGTATAAAGTGTACCAATCCCTGCACCTTTCCTCAAGGCCTCAATAAGAGGGTTAACTTTGATTTTCCATCATGCTTTAAACAAATAATCACGGATATGCAAATATTTGAAAAAATCAGAGCGAGACAGATGAAATTGATCAGTTAACATATCCAAAGACATCAGATCCCCATTGATAAATAGATCTCCAATATAATTAACCCCTTTAACCCACCAGCTATCAACCACTCGGTCTCAAAATATCAATGGGAGAATAGTTGTGGCAGTTAGCGGGGTACACCAAGATATCCTTTCTACCTTGAACTTCTTTTTAACAGCCATACACATTTCAAAGGCCGCATTAAGAACTTTAAATCTAGTTCTCTTGTAGTAGCTCATGTCGAGGTTAATGAACAGTCGATTTTTGGCATCGCTGCCCAGCAGCATTTGAAAGATAGAAGGAGCTTCAGCCATACAAGTCGGTTCTGCCCCAGTTAACAATATGTTCATATGCTGCAACATACAAACATAATAGTATAAAGTAAAGTCTGGGACGGCCCATCTCCCGTGCAACCGAGGCAGGATCATGTATCGCATAGCTCTCCGTGATTTACCCTCAGCCCATAAAAATCTAGCACAAATAGATTGTAATGATGCAAGATTAATACGAGAGATCTCCAATGGCACAGATCTAAAAAAATATAGAATTTTAGGTAGGATCAACATTTTAAGAACATTGCATCTTCCAACCATGGACAGATGCATACATTCACATCGGTCCAATTGTTTACGAACTTTGTTCAGCAGATGTGTCCAGTTAACCGTGACCAATGCCCTTAAACACACCCGAATCATAATTCCCAGATACACTACCTCATTCACAACCCTTTCGCTGTGGGTCAGATGATGCCGACTTGGTACATGTTTTTTATACTTGCAGGCAGTAAACATTCTGTTTAAACATATAGAGAAATTTTTAGATGAGATTCTGGGTGGGCCTATACGACTATCAGTAGCTCATGTATTGCTGGGGGTTGATGCGGTATCGGTAGAGGATCAACTGCTCCATAAATTTCGGTACTTGATTTTCTTAGCTACGGCTGTGGCTAGATTGTGTATTGCCTCAATGTGGTTGCAAAAAGATGCTCCTTCTTTTGAAATATAGAGAGCTAGATTCCTATCAATGTTCAATATAGAGTACAGTTTATATGCTCTGAAAGGCAGACGGAAAAAGAAATTAGGTTGCGAGATCTGGGGTCCAGTGGTTGTTAATATGGACAAATAATTTTTTGTATCATGTATGTTTTGTACTTTATGGACAATATGGTTTAATGTATTGTAATATGACTGCCTTTAATTTTTCTTTTCTATGTGCCTTGTGTGTGTTCATGGAGTATTAATAGATTATTAATTAAAAAAAAGAAATTTAAAAAAAAAGGAATCACAGTCATCACTGGGATGGTGGCCTGCTGAGTTCAGCAGACTGCCATGCTTGTGATTACCTTTAAATAAAGCATTTTTTTCTTTTGCAATGCAGCCGGTTTTCCTTAAAGAAAAATGGGATTAATCAAAAAAAAACATTCAAGTTTAATTTTTTAAGAGCACTTGGACCACTGCCTGCTCTTAAAAAATATTATTGTTTACATTCTCTAAGGGAAAGTGTTCCCTTGGGACCCCTGCCCATATGCCAATGGATCACCATCAATTTGGAAGTGGTGGTAAAGTATTACTGTTTTGCAACCAGAATTAGGTCACAAAACAATAATAAATACAGTTCATATTCAGTACTTGGAAGAGACTCCCTTGACATGCCCCTTCCAAATACTGAATCAGTGTGACTCTCAATCCCAAATAGCAATTAAGTAACATGTGACTGAATCACAAATTGGTAGTAATACGTAAAAAATCCTTTTTGCATTCGCAAACGGCTTGATTATGCAAATCAGGTCATTTGTGAATGCAAATAGACTTGATACATCTGGCCCATAGTTCATTTTCTGGGATTTTCTGAGGGTCTAGGTCAGGCTAGCTCTAGAGAAGTGATGTCTTGCCTATGCAAGTGGACTCTGCATCAGAGACAGTTGGCACATAATAATCAGGCTACAATATAAATGCAAAACACAGCCACATTCTAAAGTTCTGCAGACAATAGGATGCTATTGTTAACAATAGCTTGACAGTATTTTAGGCCATGCATATTATTGGACTGACACAGGTAATGTTTGTCAGGAGAGAACCATACTAACATCAGTCGTTAGAAAATATTCCTATGTCTTTTTTCTATTTTCAAAATTTTCCTCTAGATCTTTTCCTAGCTAGAATAAAGATCGGGAGAAAGACGTTGAGGTGGCAACATACCATCAAGAACTGTGCCCTCAATATTTGGCTGGCAAGCTCTCCATATTTTAAATCTTTCATCACACCAGAAGATAGTATTAGGTTTAAAAAGGAAACTAAGAACAGAAAACACATTCTATCCTGCTATTTATCTGGAATAACCCCCATATCCATCAGGACTGCCTTGTTTCTCCTTCATTTCAGGAATAAGCGATAGACACTCTTGAAAGCATAACAGATTATGTGGGTATTCAATATAAATCACATCTACTACATTCAATGCATTTCACAGTGTTCTTTTTTATATATATTTTAATGATATTGGAATTTTATTTCCATCTTTAATTCAGAAATTCATTTTTTTGACATATGGAGGCACTCATTGCCTGTTGGGAAAACAATGTGTCAACTCCTCTGAGTGTCCTATTTCATTAGGTTGGAACACCATGAAAGGCTTTGAATCCGAAAATGTCTTTTAAAGGCGTGAGGATTTTTAGCACATTTCTATGAAAATAGTGCTTCAAAATACACAATTTGACCCCATTTTGTTCAAAGTTTTCTCTGGGGATTACCTCCCTAATACATCCTAGAAGTGGTCTGACTTGCAACAATTCATGTCAGGTATTACTTCCCACCACTTTCAAAGATAATGCCAGCATCCTAATGTAGGGGGTTTCTAAGATAATTAGTTGTCTGTGTTGCTTTATAGTAATCATACAGTTATGGAACTTTAGTGATGTCAATTATTATGATATCTTCAGGGTTAAGGTTATGTGAAACCACTCAAATCAGGGTCAAAGGTCATATGATGTGCATTTCTGTGATGCAATTAAAGGCAAAGGGTGTGTGATGTAACATCCACAACCCCTGTGATTGTGTTAATCAATGTCTATGATCTGTTAATTTCCACAAGTTACTGGTGCCTTCTGCCCAATTCTCGTGTGCCTAAAAAAATTACCTGCATATGTGATGTCTGCTTTTATGTAAACATATGGGTGTTGGGCATGGGTGTTAATAGGGAGTAGCCAGCGGTCAAGGCTAAACTTGGTTTACCCTTTGATACCCCAACATTGCCCTCACCATCCCATGTCTCAGTGATCATGAAAGCACAGTCAGGAACAAAAGGCAAACAGAGCAATAGTAGCTAAGTTTACTTAATATAGTTTGCACTTGATGCCCATTCACTAACACTTCAGCTGTAAATATAGTATCATGGGTGTGTGATGGTACTTCCATTATCCCTTGTATTTTGTTTACTTGAGAATCATGGTGTTGGACATAAATGCAGGCTCCAGTAGAGAAATGGCAATTTGTAAAGGTTTCCTGAAAGTAAGTTGTTTCCATCTATCTATAAATATTTTTGCCAATCCTTTAATGTATTTACTTATCTATAGTTTGTCTGACAGTACAAAAAGAAGTTTGTCAATTAATTTCAATAATGCATTGTTTTATATTCATTAAATGATATAGAATGTAACTGTCTTTAGAAAATCATATTTTTACAAGCATTTATTCACAGGTATAATTACAGATAGGATGCAAATGAATGCATTAAAGCATCAAGCAATATATATTTAACCCCATTTTAATTATGTGGTGGAAAAATTCAAATTAATTTACAAAAGAGATGTTAAAACGTGTATGAAATGTGTTATCGGCTCATGTTTAATTAAATAATTGGAAAAAATATAAATTTGCTTTTTAGAACTAAACATCTTGACGTTAGATTACCCATAAAACAGAACATAACTTTCAATTTAGTAGTACTTTCGTTCCAAACATATTTTTTGTATTATTTTACAGTGCTCCTTCGACAACAAACTGTGTTGCCATAGTGCTGGAAATTATTGGTATTATTAATTTGCAGGGATTTCAACTCAGTAACATCAACAACAAAGAAATGGCACAAATGTACAGAAGTGTGTTAATGTATAAAGCTGCTTCCACAGTTCATATACAAGACACAGTCATTCCGGGAAGCATAAAAGACAAGTTGTAGGATGACTGAGAACATCTTACACTCTAGTATTTTTAAAATAGGAAGACACGACTGCACACTCATATTGCTTTAGAACAAATTCATTTTGGTTTTAGACATGGGGAGATTAAGTGATTTGACCAGAAATACATGATGTTGAGCTGAAGCAGAAACTCCAACCTAGTTCCCTGGTTGCAAAGTCTGCAGCTCTGGAAGTAACACCACATCCTCTCCCCTAAACTGCAACATTTAATCAAGTGGTCAACTGGATAAAAAAAAATAAAGATAACAAATGATTTAAAGGTGCTTTGTCGCTATTTGAAAACTCAGAAAATATATGTCCTCATTTTAGTATTTAGAGCACTAATCATAATTTTGATGCAAATACGGCCCTTTCATATATGTAATTTCTAAAGAAAATGCTCTACGTATTAAAGTTTTGATTACATCAAAATGGCGTCAGGCATTCCACACTTTTGTAATAAATATAGAATGTTAGCAATCTAGTTGTTCATTAGGATATTGTTGAGAGGCAGAGGCCAGGAGCACTGACTCTGAAAATTAAAGTCAGGTAGGAAGGCACAGAGGCAATAATTTGACAACACTGGGCAGGCAGGAAGGGCAGTGGCAGCACAACAGACTATGGAGGGCAGTAGAAGGGGGGCAGGGGCAACAAACCAACAATGCAGGACTGGCAAGCGAGGCTGTGGCAATATAATAGACCACTGCGGGCAGAAGGAAGAGGCAGCGGTAGTACAACCATACATGACAACAGACCCGATTCAGCCAGGAAACGTGCAATGTTTTTCAGCCCATATGGGCTTTATTTGATCTGTCTCCTGTCTACAATCTCCTCTTTTTCAATGTATGTCAAAGGGGAACATCAATACCCCAGTTTTTTTTCAAAACCTCCCTCTTACCAAGTTCAAAATGTTAGCAAGTATGATACATTGGATCATGGAAGGCAGGAGGATTTGGGGTAAGGACAGGGACTTGGATAACAGAGGACAGGAGAGACATGGAGAGGTGCACCAAACTGACCCTACAGGGCAGGCATCAGGGTTTGCAGCAGCACAATACACCACACAGGGCATGCAGGATGGGAGTGCAGCACAACAATCCATAGAAAGCAATAGGGATGGGACATGACCATGCACATGGACAACAGAGAACAGAGGGGAAAGAGGCAGTGGTAGCTAGCTGACCATAATGGACAGACAGGAAAGAAAGCTGCAGCATAATGGATCATAAAGGGCAGGAGGGATGGATCAGGGGCATTACAATGGAACAGACAAGCCAGGAGTGAGGGAATAGGGGTCTGTACATGGAAACAGAGGGCTGGGTGCAAGGGGGCAGGGCAGGAGCAGCAAGCTGACCATGGAGGTCAGGCAGGATGGGTACTAGAAGCAAGACACACCGTGGAGAGCAACAGTGAGACCATAATTGCATACACACAGACCATGGAGGGAAGGTGGGAGGGGGTCAGGGGCAGCTAGCTGACCACACAGGGAAGGTAGGAGGGGCTGTGGTCGCACAGAAGACCATGCATCGCAAGCAGGAGGGTTAGTGGCAGCACAATGGCTATGATGGGCAAGAAGGAGGGTGCAAGGGCATGCACAAAGGACCATGGAGGATAGAAGAGATGGTCAGGACCTGGGCACAAACAAGAGAGTTCAGGGGAAGGGGCCTCACAACAGACCATGTGGGCAGGCAGGAAGAGCAGTTGCAGCGCAACAGACCAGGGAGGGCAGATACATGTGGCAGTAAAATGGACCATGAAGGACAGGAGGAAGGGGATAGGGGCATGGAATGTGGACAGGCAGGGTGGAGGTGGCAGGGGCAGGTTACAGTAATCTGACAATGCTAGGCAGGTGGGAGGGGAGTGGCAGCTCAACAGAACACTCACAGTAGATAGGAGGGGCAGGTACATGGAACATGGTGGGCAAACTGATGGAGCAGGGCATGAACACAGACATCGGAGGGAAGGGGGAAAGAGAATAGGGGCAGCAAGCTAAGAACAGAGGCTAAGCAGGAGGTCAATGATGGGGCCTAGAATTGGGCAATGGAGGGCAGGAGGAGTACACTGGTACATCATGAAGGCAGTGGCAGCACATTAGACCATGCATGGCAGGAGGGAGGAGGCTAGTCCATGGATTCAGCCAACAGAGGATAGGGAGGAGGTGGATGAGGCAGCAAGCTAACTGTTCAGAGAAGGCGGGAAGGCCAGTGGCAGAACAACGGCCACACAGGGCTGTAATAAGGGAGCAGGGACATGGACTTGGACAATGCATGGCTAGGAGGAGGGAAGGCAGGAGCAGCAAGCTTGGGTGGGAGCAGCACAATGCCAGGCCCTGCTCCCAATCCCCCACCATCCATTGTGATATGCATCTTACTAAATGTTAAAAGACATAGAAATTTGCTGAAAAAAACAAAGATTACAGGGACGATATAGTTAGATTCAGATTTCACTCATACACAACCAGTGAAATTCAGCAGTTATAGTTACCTGAGCTAACTATAACTTAAGCCCCCGCAATGTACTGCTAATAACCTCAGATATTACATCATTCATGACATGGTTAGTTACATCACTCATGAAATCACTCATGACATCTCAAATGACCTGTGAATGGAAGGGAACTATAACCGCTAGAACTTTATTTAGGGATAGTGTGTGTATATTAACACCCTTTTTTTATTTTCTTTCATGTAAGAAGCATTATAATACGCAACGTGCCCCGATTGATATCGCTGAGAGCCTTTCACTTTAAAGTAATGTGTAGTCCATTGCTTATGTTGATGTTTGCAATCCTAAGTATGTTTATTATGAATAAGTCACGTTGACGAACATACAGGTATGGCGGTCACGGGGCAAGATATGCTGAAATGACATTGTGTGCATATTAACACTTGTTTCCTTTTCTTTATTGTATCAATTCCTGAATTTTCACATCGTGACAAGGCCAATATGGCCGCCAGCTTTTTGGATTAAAGTAATATGTATTCCTTTGTTAATGTTGGCAACTTGCGGCATTTATACATTTAAATAAGGATGCTACAATGACGTCTTGTATCGTTATCAATGTTCAGACGAGCCGAAATGCGTGGATCACGTCCTTTGCAGATTAAATACTGCCAAACTACAACCTGAGTGCTGATTCCTTCCTTGTAAGAGTGAAAGGAGACTAAATACATGTATATAAAATTCACTGAAAAAACACAAGTTTCAGGGACATTATAGTTAGAAATTAGCATTTAAAAAACCTCGGAAATTCACTGAAAAAAATACAAGTTTCATGGAAGTCATAGTTAGTTGGAAATTTCACTTGTACAAAACAAGAGAAATTCGGCCGTTATAGGTAGTTGTGCTAACTATAACTCGCGCCCCCACAATGCACTGCTGATGACGTCACATATTACATCACTCATGACATGGTCAGTGACATCACTGATGACATCTCAAATGACATCACTGATGGCATCACCCATGTGATCATCTGATGCACCTCCTCACACCCTAAAATACAGACTACCATTCTCGAAACCATAGACACACCAATAATAGTACAGCTACAATATTCTGTGCACTACGCATACAGACCTCTAATCAGCTACATAGCATTGATACAGTCTTTTAAATACTCAGTTAGTTCCTATGCAGTCTGTCCCATGCACTTGTCCATTCACCCAGCAAGCACTATATACGTATCCTATCAGTCAGCCAATACTTAGGCACTTATAAATTTAGCATGCACTCTATTTGCAGCACTGAAATTACTCCAGTTATTAGTCATTTACTTAAGGAATGGCCTAGCCACTAACCCAAGTACAGGTACAATGTTTTGTACACTATGCATGCAGATCTCTAACAAGCTACATACTATTAATACGCTTTTCTAAATACCCTGTTTATACCTATGCAGTGTTGGAATCCTTCTGTCTGTACCATGTATTTCTCCAATCACCCATCCAGCACTAGCTACGTATCCTATCACTCTGCCAATACATAAGCACTTATCAATTCAACATGTACTTTCTTTGCAGCTCTGAAACTTTTCTAGTTACTAGTCATGTACCTAAGGAATGGCCTAGCCAGAAAAACTAGTACAGCTACAATATTCTGTGTACTATGCATGCAGACATCTAATCAGCTACATAACATTGATATAGTCTTTTAAATACTCAGTTAGTACCTATACAGTCTAGGAATCCTTCTGTCTGTCCCATGCAGTTCTCCATTCATCCATCTATGCGTCCTATCACTTCACCAATACCTAAGCACTTATTAATTAACCATGCACTCTCTTTGCAGCACAGAAATTACTCTAGTTATTAGTCATATACTTAAAGAATGGCCTAGCCACTAATACACATGTGATACTGCCGAGCTCTCTGGGAGATCGTGTCCATTGACGAGTAAGAAAAAGTCAGTCACTAAACCTATCCAAAAATGTAGGAAGAGTATTCCAGTTATTATCCAGAGCTGCACCCATGGTGAGACTAGATATGTATTTTAAAAAAAAAAATCAAATCATGAAGTTGTTTTTGGTGGGAAAACTGGAGCTGGCGGAGACTCAGGTTCACTTGGATCCAGAAAAAAATTCAAAATCTATGAATTTGATTTACCATAAAAAAAACTTAAAGGGCTATACCCACCAATAACTCCAATTACCATTACCAAATAACCAGTCAGTTGGCAGTGAAGAAGGTTCAATCGTTTATTTAAGCAAAATACTCTATAGAGGAGCCTCTCCAACCCTCACCCATCAGGTGCGCGGAGAAGGCTGCTGGCTTACATTCAAACCAAAGGCTATATACTGTCAGTTCAACACACAAAATCACTGTAAAAGGAAAAACACCAGTTGGCCCTTTTCCTACCAGCTGAAGCATATATGAATTATGTTATATGTATGTCAAGCAAAGAGGGTATATAGATACATCATGCTAACACAATATATGTCCGATACTCCTCATGTATGGAAG
Source organism: Lissotriton helveticus (assembly GCF_964261635.1). Classification (NCBI taxonomy): domain Eukaryota; kingdom Metazoa; phylum Chordata; class Amphibia; order Caudata; family Salamandridae; genus Lissotriton; species Lissotriton helveticus. The sequence continues at coordinate 730,649,282 of NC_136059.1, read as the reverse complement.
CTCTCATTTTTATCCCTCAGAACGGCCCTTTTAGCATGATGTAGCTAACTAAAACAGTTCAGTCCTCAAATATCCCTTCAGCAATCTGCATTAGATCCTTGACCTCTTGCTGAACTAACAGGTCTTTCACTGCCACTGGGGATGGGCCAGTCATGGAGAAGGTGAGTTTAGTTGCGCAATAAGCGCAACATGCAGGTCCACATTGTATGCAAAGGCAACAGGTGAATATGATACCAGCTATACCAGCTATACCTGCCAGCACCATCAGAATTTTCCATCCCCAGGTAGACAACAGACCCCAGAACCAACCAGAGAGGGACCACATACCAGTTTCTGCATGTACTTCAGAAGCCAAAGAAATTAACTTCTGAATGGCTAAATGAACGGAGGGGGCGGAGTCAGGGATATAGACACAACAGGAACTGTCGATCACACGGCATGCTCCTCCTCGATCTGCCAAGATAACATCTATAACCATACTGTTTTGAAGCGAGACGAGTCTCGTCGCTTGAAGCTCTACAGTTAAGTTGGTCAATATACCTGCAGTAGTGTTAATCACCCTTTCAACTACTCTGGACATATGGTGTACTTTTTTACTGGTAATTATAGGCCCCAAAATAGGAAATACCCCTTTTACAATGTCGATGAAATGCCGCTCAGGGTTATCTGTCTGATCTATGTCAGTGGTATCTATCTCTCTTCTGTTTCTCATAATTAGCAGGCTCCGTTTATCTAAACGATGATCCTTGTGATAGTTAGAAGGGGCTATATAAACTGGAGGGTACAAGAAAGACAGGTAGCAACGTCCAGCCCAACCACGGGGAAGCCAAGTATAGGCATTTTCTCCATAGACAAAATATACATTAGGGGGAGTTAACAACGGAGGGCTGCTAAAGGTACACAATCGATAGGTCTAATTACATTGACTTTCCCCTACTGATATGTACCCTGCTCCTTGAACGCAAAATGCAGAGGTGCTATTTATTATGGGTACTGGAATGGCCCTGTAACATTTCCTTCTTGAAATTGTTTGAAGTACTGGGTGAAATTAAACTCTGCAAAATCCAAAATGTCATTCCTCAACCAGGTGGTGTTTTCATGTGTTGTATACATATTCATACAGGCATTCGGATCTAAGGATCCATCCCCATTATTTCCCATAGGGTCAAATCCTTGGTGAACTTCTATATATGCTAAAATCATTTCATAATCCTATCTTTGAGTGTCTACTGTATAGTGCATATACATCATCGAAAGTAATTTGAACCATGCCTCACAACTTCAAAAATGAGACAGGGGTAAAGATATAAATAAATCGTGCTTGTGCATAACAGGGCAGAAGGCCACAAACCCAACAGTTCATAGTATTAGTAGCACTATGTGTTTGATGAAGCATTTCAACAAATATAAGTTTGACAGTGCCATTCCTTATGTTGGGTTAAAGTATAAAACACATATTCCTGGGATGGGGTAGTCTTTCCTAAAACAGTATGCATAGGATGGCGAAATTCTAAATATATAAACACTCTCATTAATATGATTAGCAATGTCACAATAATGACCACAAATGCAATTTTAACACGTTGAGTCCAACTATAAAAGACAGGCATATTTACAGGGAAATATCGTCGTGCAAAAGGACACTCCTCTTCGGGGACAAAACGAGCAAAGCGATACATGCTAGCTAAAAGTCCAAAAATAAACTCGGGAAGGCAATCCAACCTGCCAGAGAGTGATTTTTTCCTGCTTCCGTTTAGAGCCTCACAGGCAGGCTCCTATCGTTCATCACAAATAGGACCAAACAATTTTCTCACGTTGGAGTTGTGTCCTCACACAACCCTTAAAGACTACATAATCTGGGCCTCTTTTAAACAAAAAGTTCAGTCTTTCTTGCTGAACAGAGCAAGCAAATGTTCAAGGCTCTCAGCGTGTTCAGTCCAGTGTCTTGCTCAGTACCCCAGAAGCACGCCGAACAAACACTTATGTATCCTAACACTCAAGTCTCTCCCTATCTCCTACCATCTTCACCTGGGGTACCGTGTCATTTTCTGGGCTGCAGATTGTATCGAGCATGGCCAGGCACTTCCTGATCAGAGAGCAAAACAGAAGATGATGAATCTGTTGCAACAGGGGTACTACGAGCCTCTCGCTCATCTGCAGGGGCAACAGAATCAAGGGGAATCGCTTGTGCAGATGACAAAGCCTCCTTCTCCTTGCCCTTCTCCAATTTCCTGGGCATCAGAAAAATGGACAAAGTGAGGGACTCGTTCACTTTCATTAAAACTACTTCCTGGGTTTGCTGATCATAAGGAAGCAGGAGGGGCAGTTTCTTCACGTGCGAGACATGAATCCAATGTCTCTTGCCGTTCACCTTCACCGCCGTCTGCGTGGCCAGTAGGATCTGAAGGGGCTCAGACCAGCGAGGGTCCAGACTGGATTTTCACTGATAGTTACGGACCAGAACCCACTGTCCTGGCTCCAAACGATGTCCGGGAACCTCCGGCAGGGGCTGCAAAACTGCTGAGACCTGTTGATGAATGATCTTTAATCAAGGCATACAGATAATCTGTCAGCATAGGATTTCACAAAACGTTGTGGGTCCCGGGATTCCCCAAACATTGGCAGGGTGCCCAATGACTACCTCATAAGGAGACAAGCCAGAACGAGAATGTGGGTTAACCTGTATTGACATCAATGCTAGTGGCAGGGCATCTGGCCACCTTAACCCAGTACTTTTTTTAATCTTTGCTAGTTTGAGTTTCAGTATTCCATTATACTTGTCGACCAGCCCAGCAGACTGAGGGTGTCGAGCCGCATGGAATTTCTGCTTAATCTGTAATTCATTACAAACACGACTGATAAGATCTGCATTAAAGTGCTCCCCGTTATCACTGCAGACCACCCGAGGCAATCTATAGCATGGCAAGTATTCTTTTATCAAAGCATTTGCTGTTGCCAAAGCAGTATTTTCTTTGGTCGGATAGGCTTCCACCCATTTACTGAAAGCACACACCACGACCTGAACATACTTTAAATTGTTCACACGCTCTAGTTGGATATAATCCATTTGGAGCACCTCAAAGGGCAAAGATGGTGGTGCAAAATTTCCACTCAGAACAGGTTCCCTGCCCCCAGGATTATGCCGTAGACAAACCATGCAATATTGCAACAAATGAGCAGCAGTTCTTGGGATATTAGGATTATTCAACACAGGGTCTAATAATGCACAATTACCCTTAGTCACTACGGCATTCACTAATGCATTGAGCAACAACTGTCGCTGTTTCTCAGTCAAACCAATCCAAGAATCATTTGCATCTAATTTCCCTACTTCCTTCTCCCAGCGAGTCAGTTCAGCAGGGGTAGCCTCTTTCTGTATTTCCCGGACACTCTCCATAGTGTTGTCAAACATTTCATTTTCCGTCACCCACCTAGCAGAAGTAGTTACGAACATTGGGGTCATTTTAGATTTTGCGGTTTCCTTAGCTATTAGATCAGCAAATGCATTGCCCTCACCTACTGCATCCACCACTGTCTTAAGTGCACTGCATTTTACTACAGTCGCCATTTCTGGTAATGTCAATGCCGTACAGTAATCGTAGAATCAAAGGGCCATGTTGTATTCGTTGACCATGAGAAGTAAGAAAACCCCTCTCTGCCCACCGTCGGCCAAAGCTATGAGCCACGCCGAAGGTAAATTGGCTGTCCGTGTAAATGTTTACTCTCAATCCTTCACTTAACTCACATGCCGGAAGCAATGCCACTAACTCAGCAGCCTGTGCTGACTGATAAGGTACCCGGGAAGCCTCAACTACATTACGTAGAATGGTTATTGCATATGCAGCAGTTGACGTGCCATCTGGTAATTTGAAACAGGAGCCATCAACATACAATTTCCCTTGGGGGTCAGATAGAGTAATGTCTGTGAGGTCCACCCGTCCCTTCGTCTCTTCCTCCGTCCGAAATATACAATCATGTACATCATTATCTTTTTCGTTCGAAGGGAGGGGTAGTAACGTGGCAGGGTTCAGAGTGGCACATTGTTTATGGTAATATGGGGAGCAAACAAAGTCAATTCGTAACCTGTAAGCCGCGCACTTGTGAGGTGATGGGTCTTTGTTTTGTTCAATAATGTATCCACAGCGTGCGGTACCATCACTGTGAGGTCAGTGTTCAGTACGAGCCCTTCCGACTGTCGAATGGCCACCGCGACTGGCGCAGTTGCCCTTAAACAGCTAGGAGGCGCTCGGGCGATGTTATCCAACACCACCGAGAAATAGGCACAAGGTCTCTGCTTACCACCAAATCCTTGTGTTAACACAGAAAGCGAGCAACCGTGTACTTCGTGTACATAAAGCACAAAAGGTGTTCGGTAGTCAGGGGTACCCAGGACGGGTGCAGAGCAAAGCTCAGATTTCAAAACGTCAAAAGCTTTTTGACAATCATCAGTCTATGGTAGAGGTTCATGCACAACTTTGGTGGGTAAGTACAGGAGAGGTTTAGTGAGAAGAGAGAAATTAGGAATCTATTGGCGACAGTAAGAAGTTATGCCGAGAAATGCACGAACATCGTGCTGAGTATGAGGTACAGACAAGTTAGAAATGGTAGTAACACGCTCAGGGGTTAGTCTCCTCCCCTCTTTCCACAGCAGATGACCAAGGTAGGTCACCTCCTGTCGACAATATTGGAATTTGGAAAGAGATACTTTATTACCATTAGACGCCAGATGAGACAACAATTTAACAGTGGCTTCTTTACAACCTTCATCGATGTCAGAGGCCATCAACAGATCGTCAACATATTGCAAAAGCACATTACCAGGGGGCATGATCAAATCGTCCGACAATGCTTTCAGAGCCTGATTATAAATACTAGGACTCTCTGTGTATCCCTGGGGAGCGTGACAAAACCGGAAGCTGTGACCAGATAAGGGGAAGCCGAAAATATGATGGCTATCGGGGTGGATCGGAGTGCTAAAGAAAGCATTCTTTAAATCAATGACAGAGAAATATTTAGCAGTAGGAGGAGGAATCATGGTGAGAATGGTAGTAATGTCAGAAACTGTGGGGTATTGAGGCACCACTATTTTATTAATTTCACGCAAATCAATCACAAAATGGTAAGGATTGCTCATGACAGGGGCCTTTTTCAAAATCGGTTAAATGGGACTGTTACATACATTGGCAGCCGTCTCTTCCACCACATCCTTTTTAATCAGATCTTGTATGATGGAGAGCAAAGCTTTCTGGCCTGCCGGAGAAATTTTGCATTGAGGTATACGTGGTAACCCAGCATTTTGTTTCAAAGAAATAGAAACAGGCTGAATCTTTAATAATCCTACATTGGTGTCTCCAGTGGCCCATAGTGATGCTGGGATAGCAGCAAATTCAGGAGGGAGGGGTTCATTTTTAGTGAAACACTGCAAAGTATGCTTACCATTGGATTGAATAGTCAAATAAACACTATCGGGGGAGCAATAAATTTTTGCGCGCAATTTCTTCAACAAATCCAATCCCAATAAATTCTCCCCACAATGTGAAGTCAACAAAAACGGGGAGTCTACCGTGACTGGACCAATTGTGAACGGAATGGGTTTGGAAATGGGGCTCACCACCGGAATTCCTGAAAATCCCACCGAAAGATTATTTTGCCCGGATAGAGCAGCCCCTGGGACCAGCGAACAAGAAATAGAACTATTCATTGCACCCGTATCAACTAGAAAGTTTTCATATGTCCCCATCAACCGCCCTTTTACATAAGGACCTTGCTGATCAACAGGTACTGACACCTGGCCCCCACTCTGTACTTGGCTGCCCTATGTATAAGCATACCCTTCAGTCCCAGCTATCGCACAATCCTCATTATAATACTGAGTGTCTACCTCCCATTGCCCCATTCTGAGCCAACAATAATTGACACTGAAATCGCCAATGCCCTTCCTCCTTGCAGTAAGCACACTGGTTTGGCCCTAAAGCAACAGCTGGTCCTCTGCCCCGTCCAGTTCCCGCCCCCCTCGGAACAAATCCTCTACAGCCTCTCTCTCTGCCTCGTCCTCGGAAAACTTGTTGCACCAGCACCCGTGTCTTAAGATCCTTCGCTTTCTTTTCGGTCTTGTCCTTACTCTCATTTTCCCTATGTTTGTAATATTGAGCCATACTCAGTATGATCGAGGGCGTAGAAGTAGTCCAAGTACTCTCCGCGGCCTGTAACCGCGAGGAGATTTCCGGCAACAGATTTGTCACAGAACGATTAACAAATAATCGTACGGCACCTTCTACTGATAAATTCTGCCCACTAAAGTCAATGAATACACCTTCACATCCAGTGAAGAAATCAGAAACACTTTCGTCCTTCTTCTGCTTACATGCTGTCAATTTGTCCCAATCCACTTTACGAGGCGGAATTAAGGAATGCATGTAAGTAATAATCCTACCCGGTAAAGCCAATAGTTCAGGTTTCAGTTTATCACCAGGCTTTTGATCCTTATCCCAACCTTTTATCTGATCCCAGGTCCCACCTAACTCCAGAACATGGTCCTGATCATGCACCTGACGCCATACATCAACGGGGACCAGTAGCTCGAAAAATAGCTCTATATCAGCTAGGGTCATAACAGCTGAGGAGGCCGCTTCTGTGAGTTCTTTATAATAAATCGTAGGGTTTTTACGGGGGTCAGGGAGTTCTGACTTTAGCATGAGGACCTCACTCCTCATGAGAGTAAACCCATTGCTCCTGTACTCGTGCCTCCACACGAGCTCTGATTACCTCATCCTGATCGTTTTTTAATTCCGGCACTTCAGGCTGAAAGATAGGATGGACTTCACGCATAGGGTGCTGAGAGTCCCATGATGGACATTTCTGGTGCATCCGCCCGTGCTAATTTAATAAAACCTCACAATTCCTATACACTTCCGCTGGTCCTAATTCAGACTTATGAGCCCTGTCCCGACTATCATACATCACTTGGGGAGCCTGCCCTCCCAGAAAACACTGTTCCCATAAAGTAATCAGACATGAGGCCATGTGTTTCAAGGCATGCTGCTGCATAACAGGCTCATAGTCTCGAAGCGTGCTCCATATGTCAGTCAGAGTATAAATAGGATGACACACCCACTGGGATGACTGATTCGAAATCATCTGCTTCTCATGAAATCCTACCGCCGAACGAGTAAGCAACCTCCGTGCGCCAAGATCCCCCGGAGCACGAGATGATGTTGGGTCAACTAGGGTTGGGGTCTTGCTTGAGGACTGGGAAGCCCAAACAGAATTTGGGGGAGACAAAACAATTGTGGATATGGCAGAAGACGGCAACGCATCGGTCCATAAAGTAGCCGTCCCAACTACGGAGGGAGATGAAATAGAGGACGTTCCCAGAGGAATGGAGGGAGAGGAAACAACAGGATCGGGGCCGTTGGGGCCGGAGCAGGAGTTAAAGGGACAGCGAGATATATGTGTTCTGGAGCATAAGGGGGCGGTGGACTAGTATCCAATAAATCCTCAATCTCATTCTCTGCCTCAGTCCTGGTCACTTAACTTTTATCCACCTGTAATCTAAATTGTCTGTCTGCACAATCAATGCCCTTTTCGGTTTGAGCTTTATCATAAGCTATGGCTTTCTGCGTAATCGTCTGACATCGTTTCATTTTACATAATTTCTCCTCCCAGATGCGTCTACGCTTTGCTTCCTTCTGCCACATGTTTAGAGAATCAAACATTGCCTGCCGACTTTGTTTAGAAAACAATCGATCCTGCAAAATATTTATATTTTTCACATCAAAAGACCCGGTTAAGGGCCATTTCAATTCCACATTGTCTTTAGTATATCTATGCCAGAGCATACAAGATGGGTGTAATACCATGTTTAACATACATGTCATAACTCGGGCTGCCCTCGGGCGGAGCAGGTTGACTTTCATCCAAACGTGTGCCTTTTCGGCGACAACAGCATCCAAAGCATAATTTACTAAAACACAGCATAATGATTGTTGACAGTTACACCTCATTCAAGAAACAGTCTTCCAAACATGGCCATGTTCACACATTGCGAAATCAAGAGAGAGAGAGAGGACCAGAAAGCTAGTCCTTATCCCCGGGGTAATATGTATGATGAAGCATGCCACCAACTAGGTTGGTGGGTGAGGGCTTTATGAACACACTCACCAGGTGTTCCCACTCTATGATGAAACATACTAGAGTCTTTTCTTGTTTTTGTGTAAATCTAAAATAAATATGAGCTAGTCTCCTTTTGTTAATTTACATGTTCACACATTCCCAACAATGTTACCCACTCTCTGAATCAAACACACACAGAACAATACATATATATACCAAACAATTTCGAAATTATATATCTCTTTCCAAACAAAAGAACAGAGCCCGTCGACTCCTGTTTATGGAGAATTAATCAATTCAGATTCCAGACCTACAGATACCAAAAACAAGCAGTCCAAAGACCGTCGGACAGGTATAACCACAGGCTGTTCTACAGACCATCCTGCAGTCTTCCTGGTTCACCCATGGGACTATTCTGACTAAGCCTACTGCCTTAGCATCACTTCAGATATGTCCCCAAGCCTACCCAGGTACAACCACAGGCCTTTCCGAGACCAGTCTGCCGGGTGCGCACCACACGAGCCACACCAAGGCATCCGTTCAGCGTCTCTATTATTCACAAAACAAGTCCATAGAGCATCTACCCGTGCAGCCACAATGCTGCCCCGTCAGACCCCCAAAATTCTCCATGGTACACCGACCACCAAATCTGATACAGTTAACTGCTCCAAAGGCACTGCTCAACAGCGTGTTCAAAAAGACACCAAAAACAATCCACTCACCTGGTGCACGCAGGTACAATTGCGTATTCTCCACTGCCAACTCCTGAAGTCCAACATGGTCAGCTCCCGTGTTACGCCCGTAGGACTCCGGTGAAGGGACACTAGCAGCTGGGGCTCCCTGATCGCGAGAGCAGAGTAAGTCGAAATTTCCTGTTCAGTCCACCCACTTGACCAGAGCTCCCCTTTCTTTGTCCTTTCTACCCGGTTACGGAGGACAACCCTATCATGGAGTCCCGGCGGAGTCACCAACCGATGTACCATAACAAATAACATAAAGGGCAATACCTACCAATAGCCCCAATTACCATTACCAAATAACCAGTCAGTTGGCAGTGAAGAAGGTTCAATCGTTTATTTAAGCAAAATACTCTATAGAGGAGCCTCTCCAACCCTCACCCATCAGGTGCGCGGAGAAGACTGCTGGCTTACATTCAAACCAAAGGCTATATACTGTCAGTTCAACACACAAAATCACAGTAAAAGGAAAAACACCAGTTGGCCCTCGGGCCCCAAGGAAGGACCTTATATGGCACATATGCTTAGTTCAAAGGTTTACTATTTATTACTGGGAAGGTCAGGAGGGGTGACTCCCTTTCATCCTGGTGCGCGGGAGTGATGGCACGGCGCCTCCAGGAATGCGCCTATCGCACCCAAAGCCAGATGTGATCTTGAGTACCAGGACATAGGGGAAACAGTTTACTTTCAGCTGCTCTCAGTAACTCAAATTAACTGGGGCTTGACATCTACTGGAGAGTGTCACGTGATCGCAGCTCATGTCTGAATTGGGTAAAGGAAGATGGCATCTGTATGGTTCGCAGCCTACCCTATTAGTGCTAGAAACAAGAGAAACGAACAAGTCTTTTCCTACCAGCTGAGCATATATGAATTATGTTATATGTATGTCAAGCAAAGAGGGTATATAGGGGCACAGGCATCAATATTGCATTTTGCGATTCCTTAATTGCGAAAAATAAGGAATCGCAATTAAGGAATTGCAAACTGCAATGCATCAAGAAATCGCAAAAAAATAGTGATTTCTTAAAATTCCTTAATTGCGATTCTCTAATGGAGAATCGCAATTAAGGAATACCTCCCCATCCATTCCTATGCGCCTAGAGGCCCATAGGAATGAATGGGTAGACATTCTTAATTTGCGATTCACCATTAGAAAATTCGCAAATTGAGAATGCAATTTCAAGGGTGCAGGGGTGTCCAAAGGACACCCTGTTGCACCCCTGAGATCTGCCTATAAGTACATTTTGCACACACACATGCCCCAAGGGCATGTGTGTGTGTGAAATGGAACTTTGAAAAATGCACCTTAGTGCATTTTTCAAAGTTTTCGCAAATTACCATGAAGGTCAACTTCATGGTAATTTGCACCCCTTATTTGCGAAATCGCAATTTTTTAAAGTTTGATGAATTGCATTTAAGGAATCTCAATTTGAGATTCCTTAAATGCAATCGCAATTTAGGAAATCGCAATTTTGCAATTTCTTAAATTGCGAAATTACAAAAATGATGATGCATCCCAAAAATTGAAATTGCATTCGCAAACGGACAAATTTTGTGATTCGCATCATTTGCGAAAGCAATTTCCATTGATGCATGTGCCCCATAGATACATCATGCTAGCACAATATATGTCCGATACTCCTCATGTATGGAAACTCTAATTTTTATCCCTCAAAGTAGTCAGATGCAGTTCGATCTATCTTTAGTAGCTCAGTAGTTTTGTTGAACTATCAGATGTCTTCTGTAGAGACAGATTGATGTAGATGTTGGTCTTAGGCCAAATTGATATCCGTGTTTCATTTGTGTTTTGATGTTCAATTTCAATAAGAACGAGTTTCATTTCATCGTTAGTGGTAACTCCATTACTATGTATGGAAGACTCTGAACCTCCAGTATGGTAGTAAGAGGAGAGTGGCAGCTACCCAGTTGCCCATGCTGCATGCTATTAACTATCGGAAACATAGTGTGGTTTGATTAGATCAATGAAGATGAATCTCTTTTCTTTCTTGCCGGCAAGGGGTGGAAAAATTACTGTTCTTGTTCCTTTAACAGCCAGGACAGGTACAGCCTTTCTTTAGGGTGGCCTAAATTCTTTCTTGTCCACAATCTTTTCTCTGACCAGATCCCCAAACTGTGGGATTCAGGCAGGTCTTGCTGTTGCTGTTTTGACTTCCCCGGTGGTGGTGCGTTTTACTTGGATGTTGCTTTGTAGTATCCGGAAATCATTGAATTCCCGTGAAACAGCCAATTGTTTATTGCTGCCAATTGTTTTTTTATCTGCCACTGTGCTGCCACAATCGAGGTGAGGTATCCATATTCTCATCCCAAAAAGGACTTTGTAAGGGGTGATGCCTCCTAGGGAACTTCTTGCCATGTTAATAAGTCCCCTCTGGACTCCATATAGGTGATTGACCCAACTACCACCCGCTAGATCCTAATACTCTTGCTGTTAAGGATTGCTTTAAGTCCTGCTTTTTCCTCAGCACAATCCGATTTCCTTTGTGATGATCTGGTGATGAGTACCACAATGCTACACCCAAACTTCTCATGGCCACCTTGTATGCCCTAGAACTAAACGCGGTGCCACGGTCAGAATATAATGTGCCAATTGCTTATGCAAATATGAAGACTTGCAAAACTTTTATAACAGTTCAGGCATCAGCCAAGTGCTGATGCCAAACCAACAGGAATCTAGAGAATGAACCCACTGCCACCAAGATGTAATTGTAAGCCCTATCAGATTGCAAGGGGCCGCAGTGGTCCTAATAGACACAAGCAAGAGGTCTGTCTGATATTAGTAATGGTGTTTGCACTAGACGTTCTACGGTGGAACCCTTCATCTGCTGACAGAGGTCACACTTAAGGACAAATCCTTTTGTCTCTTTTGTTAAACCTGGCCACCAATAGCGTTGTTTCAATAGATAAAGTGTTGTGGTAATCCCTGCGTGTGCAGAACCTAGACCCTCATGTGCAGCTAGAATTAAACCTAATCTGCGATCCATGTTTGGTATTACTCTATCCCCCACTCCTGGAATTTGAGCATATAGAATGTTTTTTTGTATCTAACTTGTAGGAGTACTTCAGAGGAAAGCCTTTTGGCAAGGCTGAGCTGTTATTGCATAAAGCAATGACAGCTAGCATTACCTGTCTGTCTGTTCTCGTGCTAAAACGAGTGATTGCCATTACATTGATGACTCAGCGTGTGCATCAAGTGAGCTCTTGCAAAGTCTTTTTTTAGCTCTGCCACTTGTTCCCAAAGCAATTTGTGCGTTATTGTGTAATCTTTGAGTCTTTAAACCCATTCTGACCCCAGTAGTGAAGATATTCACTCCAAGACAGAGTAAAACGAATAGCACACTATACGTGTGGGGAATTCCGGATCCATTTGTATTAGCGCCAGTAATGGGGCCCTCTCTCATAGGAGAACAGTGGGTTGCATTTAATAAGTGCTAATATTTGATTGGGAACAGGTAAACATTTTGTGTTTAGTGTCTGAGAAACTGTAACTAATAATCCTCTTTAATGTTTAAGTCAGAGTTTGTCACTATTTTGAAAATGCCACTTTTTGAAAGTTGCCATTTTACTAACTATTTGGGACCTGCAGCCTGTTTCTGGGTCATATGACTGGGTGTATTTGGCAGTTGTACATTGTCTAATCCTCCCAGACAGCCACACATCAGAGGGATTAGGTTTGCCTGGATGGACCATCAACTAGCAGGATGGGGGCAGAGCTGGGCAAAGCCCCACCCACAACTGATTAGGCTGCGCTCTTCTTCATACAAGGGACTTGTCACGCCTGCATTGTTCATGCTGACAGCCATGATCCCGGGCAAAGAAGCAGGAAACTTCAAGCGCTTCAAAGGGAATTCTCCAGAAATGCTGTTCACTTCAAAGAAGACATCAGGTAAATAATAATTCCCCCACTGACCCACACTACAGTTAATTCTCTGGATAAACTGAACGACTCTCAGCAGACTGCCTGCTGCTGTGGCCTGCTGTGTACTTCAGAAGACTACTTTTCTGCAACTGGAAGGACTGTGTTGCTGCCTGAAGCCTGCTTGGACCTCTCAGAGGCCTGCCTTGCTGTTTGAGCCCTTTTCTATTGCTGAAACAAAGACTACCAGAGTGACTCTAATGGCTAGTTGGCTGACCTCCTGATTAGAGTCTCGGAGACAAAAAAGGCTCCAATCATCTTGAACCCACACATGGACCCAGCTTGAGTGAGTCCCAACCCTTCTATTGGTACCCTGTCAGTCCTAGTCCCTTGATGGTGGTTCTAAAGCTGCCTAAAGAGCCAAAATCCCAAACCTGTGACTTGATAAATTTTCGTTAAAAACTGCTCTGAGACAAGTACCAAGCTGCTGTCTTTTTTCACCTAAGGTGCATTGTTGGTCGGCCTGAATTTGCAGCAACTCCTGCTACATTAATTTCCACAGCAGTAAATCCTTTAAGTGGCCCTTCGCCAAAGGCGTTTTCGGTCTCACCAAACTCTAGTTGGCCATAGCTTCCAGCCTCGTTTCGCTAGATATTTTCCACTACCAAAAAAGTGAGTAGGTTGAATTGAAGAAATTTTCACCGCGACAATTTCCAGCAGCTCCCTGGTGACAAGAATCTCTCCTTGGACGCCGCCTGCAGCCTTGCCCCACTGAACTTTACCTTCTCAAAAAAGTTTTCTTCAAAACTCCTTCAAAGTTTGTAGGTAAGCTCTGTTCGAGCCCAATACACTTTTTGTATCGGACTCACTTTCCATCATGGTCAGCCATATTTTTCTAACTTGACAATGACTCACGCAACTAGATATCTGGTGGAATCGTGCTTTGATCTTTTAGGTGCTGTTGTGTACCTTTAACTTCACAAATCCAAAACTCCAGTTCTCTTAATTGGGCTTTTGTCACTTTGGTATCAAACAAGTCATTAAAATGCATTCTATTTTTTTATTGGTATAGGACTTTTCTTGTGTTGTGTTTCCACTATATTACTGTTTGTGTGCTGCATAATTATTTTACACATTACCTCTAAGTTAGGCCTGACTGCTTTTGTGACAAGCTACAAGAGGATTAAGCACATGTTCACTAGGTGACTTTTGTTGTTCACCCTGACAGGGACTCTGGCTGTTGCTTGAGCAGGATTAACACCCCACTGAATCAACAACCTAATGTCTCACAATGTACACCAGGAAGCACTGGTGATTTGCAGCTAAAAGAAACATGATGATGTGCAGCTGATTACATCGTGTGGTATGCAATGAGGGCATTCTCTAAGTTTATCTCATAGGAAGGGCCAGGCTTGCCAATCGGGCACTCTGACATTTCTCAGGTAGGCTGCATTTAGGAGTCAGACCAAATGCACTGGAACCTCATGAGCAGTGTTCCAACGTGCAGTAAACAGCATCATCAGTCTAAAAAAATAGGGGTGGTCACATCAAAAATGGTACTCACACTCACTTTTTCCATTTGTCCATGTCTATGTGTTTTCAGCATTTTATTATATATCTCTCTCCATTTTCTCAGGTGTACATAACAGTCATCTTGTACACCCCTCTTTCTCTTCTGATGGCAAAAGAATCCCTAGAACAAATAATTAACCAGTTTACCAGCCAACCTGGCTCTGTGACATTCCGCACTCACGCTTTTCAAGTGGGGCATTCACTATACCATTGGTCACAGAAATCCAACTTGCTGTGGCATGTATGCCCATTTTTGATTGAGCAAGGAGGGTTTTGCGGAGGACTGACTGGATAGCATTGCAATAATCAAAACATAACAACACCGACACTTATGTCATACCTTTAAGATCCTATTCTTGTAGCAGGGTTTGATTTTGTGATTCAGTCAGTCAGTCAGTCAAAACAAGCTTTATTCGATTACATTTAAAATCATAAAAGCAACAAGGCAACATAAATGTAAAATTAATTACAATGTATCAAGTTTCAGGAAGTTAAAAGACATTCCGGGTCAAAATCTGTAACAATTTCCGATATACATAAATATAAAAGCAATTCACACCAATATAGTTCATACGCATTATAAAAAGATTAAATATAATTAAAACAAGTAGCAGCAAATATAAAATAGTGGGATCACCCTTCCAGTTGCCTCGGGGATAGCATCCTGGACCTCTTGCGCATAGCTGCGACCAGGAAGCTAGCAACCCCGAGGATTGTCCTGGTGCTACCTAATAACTGTAGGTAAAGTAGAGCAGGGCGTACCTGGACAAAACCTGCGTCTCTTAAAATGGGTGCCAAGAACCGCGTTCTACTCTCTTTGTAGTGACTACAAAACATGACGAAATGCATAAGGGTCTGCTCAGAGAAATTATCGCAGCTACATGGGGTAGACTCATCAGAAATACCCCTCATAGGGAAATCACCCAGGGAGTATTGGATTATATTGAACCTAAATCTAATGAGCAAATGACGATGGAATGGTCTGCTCACAATTTTTAGATAAGGTTCAATTTGGGGCGTTGTCAGGAGGAGGAAGTTGGCTCTAGCTCTAGGTTTAGTTAATTCTTTCTCCTCCCTTGTTTGGGTTGCCCTCCTCATAAAATTTTCTTTAATCCATTTCAGGTCTTCCCTCTGTATAGTGTTAGGGTGACTAAAAAGGTCAGGCCTGCCAAGTTTACCCATCTCCCCCTTTACGTATTCCAGCCATGGAATCTTTGAGGCATTATCCAGGGACATACAGTCCCTAAGAATAGTGTGGTTTAGTGTGATGTCCTTGTTCAGCCATGTTTTGGTCCAACATATTAGGGGCGCTAATTGGAGCAGGTCAGTAATATATCCCAATCCTACCTCGGTGTGTATTGATAGGACTGGTGTAGATTGTGGAACACCCAATAAGGACCTAAGAAAGTGATTTTCTACTATTTGGAGTTTACCACAGTGAGAGTGGCCCCACAGTGGGGCTCCATAGGAGGCTATAGATAAGCATTTGGTTTTGTAAACCTTCAATAATGCCTCCATCGGTCGGGACCCAAGACGCTTAGCGAAACTCAAAAGTGCGGAAGTGGATCTAGTAACAGCTAGAGATTTCACATCCACCTGTGGGGCCCATGAGCCCTTCTCTTCAAATATCACACCCAGGTAGGATTCAGTCAAGAAGGATGATTAGCAGTAGTGACCCTGGCATTCCTTTATTTCTGGGGGTTTAGGAGGCAGTCTACGTGATTTGTTGCGCTGAGCGATATCATAGCATAGAACATCCTCAGGGAATACTTTTTAGGAGAGCTGATGAAGTGAATCCAGTAAGGAACCATGGTAACACATATCTCTTTGGCAAAGTGAGCTGGGAGTGTGGGTGCATCAAATGCTTTGACCTAAGAGTAAATACAACAGCTGAATTATTTACATCTTTTTTCTAGCTCAGCAACAATAGTGGGGGTTGAAGGATTGGTGGCAATTTGGTTGTCTCAAATTGTTATCTAAATCAATTTGTATTTGGATTAAAAGTGGCTTTTTCTGAAGCATGTGCTTTTGCATGATCTTCTAGAAATGCAAAGACAATGCAGATTGGCTTGATAATACTTGATGTGACAAGATCATTATGAAAGTCTGAGTAGTGTTTTCCTTGTTAATAGCTATAGTTTACCAGAGTGGAGAACTCCTAGTTGTGTTTCTTTTTTTCTTGAGCAGTGCAATATCATTATTGAAGTCAAGGCCTAATTTAATAGGTTGTTACGTCCTGGTCAGACGAGAGAAATGAATGGTTCAAAGAGAGGACTGAAGCTAGGTTGCTTGTTCACATTTTTAAAGTCTCTGACCCACTGTTTTGAATTTTTGTGTTGTCATATAATGCTATAGTCCTAGTTTTAGTGATGGATAAGAAGCTTGGGATTTTTTTTTCTCAAAATATGTGTATTAAGTAACGATTGGCGTACATTACACAGCAGAAAATACGTCATAGAATGATCATAGACACATATTAATGGACTTGAAAGTCTGTGCATACATGACAAAGTATTATTCACAGCAATAGTCGTATTCAGCCCAGTACCTCCCATAGTCTTTGTGTTGTGTGTTCAATTCTTGCTGTCCCACTGGTACTGATTAGTCGCTATCATCTGACCTTTCCTCTGGCCGGGGGGGCTCACAAATATCACCCCGATAATGATTCCACTAGCCCCATATCTGTGTCCATTTCTTGGGCATCCTCTGTTGATGTTGACAGCTCTCTCGGTTACCATTATGTGGGCCATCTCATGACAAAGAAGTGCCTGCAATGGTCATTGCAAGCATCCCCTGGCGCTCCGCTCTGAAATCATCTTTAGCGATTTTTGAAGAAAAATTCATACAATGTTTTGTTCAAAATGAAAGTCTTATTGTATTTCCATAGGTTCAAATTTCAAAGCATCTCATGTTCAATTATAAAGTTCATTGATTGTTGTAATGAGTAGAAATAACACAATTAATGTCCAATGCATTTCGGGCTGTCCGCCCTTCATCCGGGACAATAGCTAGAAGCAAGACCAAAAAAAACTCATTCAAATAATTGTAAACTGCATATGCAAAAATACATAGCTAAGCATATAGATACTCGTGACTGCCCCACCAACATTGTGTGATTTGCCTTGGTGTGAGTGCATGCAAAACTCAAGAGAAAACTCAAGAGAAAAAAGTGCCTTAAAATTCTCTCACGTGTTGTTCTTCTGTCGTCGGTTTGAGTTTGAAACTAGAACATAAATAAACGTGCGAGTGAATACGTGGATTCTGGCTAACAATTACGCCTGGGGTAAACAGGTTACCGGGGATATTATAACTTACTTAATGGGCGCGTGAAGCACGTCTTCTGTGTCTCAAAGCCGGGTTCTTGCTCGCGTGTGACGCGGGTAATCGTCTAAAAAATTTGACCATTCACGTAGTCCGTTTAAAAATACGTGAATGTTAGAATTAGTGTGAGGCACAGCCGGATAGGCTGGACTCGCGGTCACGTGGTTTGTTGTAAACCAATCGGTGAAATGTATAGTGGTGTCATGACAATAGAGTTTGTGTACTAGTTGTTGGGCTAAAATAGAAATCGCTCGAATGTAAATATCAACAAATGTAAATCTATTTCTCCGGAACAAATGCGTGTGAACATATGTTAGCTAATGCAAAAAAATAAGGTGAAAACAGATACAGATCGACCGAACATTGACATTCCAATAAAAGGCAATCTCATAAATTCATACAGACACATAATATTATACATAGCATAGAAATTCAATTCGGTCATTAAGACCATTAGGTTTACTGGAGTTCAGCAAATAAATCCAATAGTTCTCTCTTTGTAAGAGATATCGATTATTGTCTCTGCCTTCATTTCTTTCAACAATCTCCAGTACCACATACTGGAGTTGGGAAATGTTGTGATTTGCTTCCATGAAAGGTGTTGCTATCGCAGATCTTACATTTTTTGTGCGTATATTTGACTAGTGTTCATTTACTCTGATTTTAATTTAGCGTTCTGTCTTGTAGACATACACTTTTCCACAGGGGCACTTTAACATGTAAATTAAATTTGAACTCTCGCAGGTTGCGTTCACTTTCAATCTGATTTTGTGGCCTTTCATTGGATGCGCTATTTCATTGCCTCTTAAAATGTTGTTGCAGTTGCCACATTGTAAACAAGGGCGAGTTCCACGATATTGTTTTGAATCACTTGAAGTATGTTTCAACATTTCTCCGAAATTTCTATTTCTGGTGAATGCGAAAATGGGAGGGTTTTCAAAAGACTGTTTGAAATCTGGTTCTGCCTTGAGGATGTTCCAATGGCTCTTAATTATTTTCTTGAAATTGTGACTCACTGTGGAGTATTTGGACACCACTGTCATTCTTTCTTCTTGTGATTTATGTTTGATGGTTAACAAATCTCTCCTATGTAAGTTTTCAACTTTGTGTTCAGCTTCTTTGATTAAAAATTGTGGATACCCTCGTGTACGATTTCTGTCTCCCATTGCTTTGATGGTGTCTTTGGCTTTTTCCGGATTTGATGTGATGCGTTTCGCTCGCATCATCTGCGATAGGGGTAAATGTCGTTTTAGAGACTCTTGGTGGAAACTGCCATAGTGGAGGGTGTTGTTTCTGTCTGTCTTTTTGCGGAAGATTTCCGTTTCTATTTTTCCTCCATTTAGAATCACTCTTACGTCCAAGAAAGTGATAGATTCTGTGGACATTTCCCACGTGAGTTGTATTCGTTCTTCTTTACTGTTGAGTTCCATTAGTTCCTGTTCTAGTGTTTCAAATGAGTCCTTCCATAAGATAAAAATATCGTCAATATATCGCACAAGCATCTTCAGGTTGTTTGTCCAGCGTGGGTTACTTAAGATGTGCTGATTCTCATACGATTTCATAAACAGGTTAGCGTATACCGGTGCTGCGCTGTTGCCCATGCTCGTGCCAATGAGTTGCTGGTACCACGTGCTATCATATTTAAAATAACTATGGTATAAGGTGAAGATTGTAAGTTCCATGAGAAAGGTCTGTAATTTGGAGTCGTAGTCTGTGGATAGTATGGCTTCTTCCATGGCTTCAATACCCGGTCCATGCGGGATCGGTGTATACAGTGATTTAACATCCGCAGTGCAGAGTATCAATTGTTCTTCCTGGTTTAATTCTAGAGCATTTAATTTAGTTAGAAAGTCAGTTGTGTCACGAATATATGTCACCATATTCTGTACCATGGGTTGCATTAATCTGTCAATAAACTGACCAGTTGGTTCGTGTAAACTGTTTTTTGTTGAGACTATTGGGCGTAGTGGAGGATCAAATAAGTTCTTATGGACTTTAGGCATCATGTAAAACGACGGGCTCTTGGGGTGTGATGTTTTTAGAAATTTACTTGTTCTCTCAGTGATGGTTCCCTCGTGTAGAGCTTTGTTGATGAGATCATTAAGTTTCGTCTGAAATTCATTTGTCGGATTGTATTGTAGAGGTGCATAAGTATCCTTATCACTGATGTGTTCTTGTATCTTGCGTTTGTACATGGTGGAATTCATAATGACTAATCCGCCGCCCTTGTCAGCTTTAGTGCATATAATGTCTTTGTTGCTGGCGAGTCTTTTTAAGATACCCATGTCTTTTTTGGTCATGTTGTTGTGTAGTTTTTTTTGACAGTTGATTTTCAAAAGATCTTGTCTGACAAGAGTTTCAAAAAGATCTAATGACTTATGGCTCATGGGCGCCATGAATGTACTTTTTGGTCTCAATCCTTTGAGTTGATCTTGGTCTAGTATGGTGGGTTTGTTGGACACATTGTTGAAAAAATGTCGTAATCTTAGTTTTCCCATTACTTTAAAAAAACTAATTTCTAACTCTAACGTATTGGTACTCGTAGTTGGAACATAGGATGTGCCTTTTTGTAGTAATTTCAATTCTTCATCTCTTAAATGATAGTCTGAGATGTTGATAACTAATTGTTTTTCGTCGGTTTTTTCTTCTCCTTCTCTTTCGGAATCGTTTTGTCCTTGTCCTTGGAGGTTGCGCTCCTTGTGTGGGGTCCTTTTTCCCCTCCTGAGTCTTCGGTTTCTGGGGGACCTCGTTCTAAAAAAGGGACTTCCGAAACATTAGGAATATTTGATGTCGATGGTACGTCTTCTCTGGGATGCTCTCTTTGAGAGATGGTAGAACTCTTTTTGGGAGGTTGTGATCTATTAGAAGGTGGTTTATTAGACATATCGCTTCCAGAAGAAGAGGTGTCTGTAAATGGAGTATACGGGCAGTTCCTGCGTCGTTGGGCGTAAACATCTGCCCATGTGTACACTTCTCCTAGCTTGTAGTCAAGCGTGTCACGCCTGAACTTGCGTATTTTCCTCTCATTTAGATCCTGGGTATGTTTATCGATTTGATCTTTGACATCCTGTAGAAGGGTGTTGAGTTCTTCCTCTGTAAGCATAGAGGAAAGTTCTTCAGTGGTGTCTTCTATATGTCATGGGTATCTTAAGAAGACTCGCCAGCAACAAAGACATTATATGCACTAAAGCTGACAAGGGCGGCGGATTAGTCATTATGAATTCCACCATGTACAAACGCAAGATACAAGAACACATCAGTGATAAGGATACTTATGCACCTCTACAATACAATCCGAAAAATGAATTTCAGACGAAACTTAATGATCTCATCAACAAAGCTCTACACGAGGGAACCATCACTGAGAGAACAAGTAAATTTCTAAAAACATCACACCCCAAGAGCCCGTCGTTTTACATGATGCCTAAAGTCCATAAGAACTTATTTGATCCTCCACTACGCCCAATAGTCTCAACAAAAAACAGTTTACACGAACCAACTGGTCAGTTTATTGACAGATTAATGCAACCCACGGTACAGAATATGGTGACATATATTCGTGACACAACTGACTTACTAACTAAATTAAATGCTCTAGAATTAAACCAGCAAGAACAATTGATACTCTGCACTGCGGATGTTAAATCACTGTATACATCGATCCCGCATGGACCGGGTATTGAAGCCATGGAAGAAGCCATACTATCCACAGACTACGACTCCAAATTACAGACCTTTCTCATGGAACTTACAATCTTCACCTTATACCATAGTTATTTTAAATATGATAACACGTGGTACCAGCAACTCATTTGCACGAGCATGGGCAACAGCGCAGCACCGGTATACGCTAACCTGTTTATGAAATCGTATGAGAATCAGCACATCTTAAGTAACCCACGCTGGACAAACAACCTGAAGATGCTTGTGCGATATATTGACGATATTTTTATCTTATGGAAGGACTCATTTGAAACACTAGAACAGGAACTAATGGAACTCAACAGTAAAGAAGAACGAATACAACTCACGTGGGAAATGTCCACAGAATCTATCACTTTCTTGGACGTAAGAGTGATTCTAAATGGAGGAAAAATAGAAACGGAAATGTTCAGCAAAAAGACAGACAGAAACAACACCCTCCACTATGGCAGTTTCCACCAAGAGTCTCTAAAACAACATTTACCCCTATCGCAGATGATGCGAGCGAAACGCATCACATCAAATCCGGAAAAAGCCAAAGACACCATCAAAGCAATGGGAGACAGATTTCGCACACGAGGGTATCCAGAATTTTTAATCAAAGAAGCTGAACACAAAGTTGAAAACTTACATAGGAGAGATTTGTTAACCATCAAACATAAATCACAAGAAGAAAGAATGACAGTGGTGTCCAAATACTCCACAGTGAGTCACAATTTCAAGAAAATCATTAAGAGCCATTGGAACATCCTCAAGGCAGAACCAGATTTCAAACAGTCTTTTGAAAACCCTCCCATTTTCGCATTCACCAGAGATAGAAATTTCGGAGAAATGTTGAAACATACTTCAAGTGATTCAAAACAATATCGTGGAACTCGCCCTTGTTTACAATGTGGCAACTGCAACAACATTTTAAGAGGCAATGAAATAGCGCATCCAGTGAAAGGCCACAAAATCCGATTGAAAGTGAACGCAACCTGCGAGAGTTCAAATTTAATTTACCTGTTAAAGTGCCCCTGTGGAAAAGTGTATGTCGGCAAGACAGAACGCAAAATTAAAATCAGACTAAATGAACACTAGTCAAATATACGCACAAAAAATGTAAGATCTGCGATAGCAACACATTTCATGGAAGCAAATCACAACATTTCCCAACTCCAGTATGTGGTACTGGAGATTGTTGAAAGAAATGAAGGCAGAGACAATAATCGATATCTCTTACAAAGAGAGAACTATTGGATTTATTTGCTGAACTCCAGTAAACCTAATGGTCTTAATGACCGAATTGAATTTCTATGCTATGTATAATCATATGTGTCTGTATGAATTTATGAGATTGCCTTTTATTGGAATGTCAATGTTCGGTCGATCTGTATCTGTTTTCACCTTATTTTTTTGCATTAGCTAACATATGTTCACACGCATTTGTTCCGGAGAAATAGATTTACATTTGTTGATATTTACATTTGAGCGAGTTCTATTTTAGCCCAACAACTAGTACACAAACTCTATTGTCATGACACCACTATACATTTCACCGATTGGTTTACAACAAACCACGTGACCGTGAGTCCAGCCTATCCGGCTGTGCCTCACACTAATTCTAACATTCACGTATTTTTAAACGGACTACGTGAATGGTCAAATTTTTTAGACGATTACCCGCGTCACACGCGAGCAAGAACCCGGCTTTGAGACACAGAAGACGCGCTTCACTCGCCCATTAAGTAAGTTATAATATCCCCGGTAACCTGTTTACCCCAGGCGTAATTGTTGGCCAGAATCCACGTATTCACTCGCACGTTTATTTATGTTCTAGTTTCAAACTCAAACCGACGACAGAAGAACAACACGTGAGAGAATTTTAAGGCACTTTTTTCTCTTGAGTTTTCTCTTGAGTTTTGCATGCACTCACACCAAGGCAAATCACACAATGTTGGTGGGGCAGTCACGAGTATCTATATGCTTAGCTATGTATTTTTGCATATGCAGTTTACAATTATTTGAATGAGTTTTTTTTGGTCTTGCTTCTAGCTATTGTCCCGGATGAAGGGCGGACAGCCCGAAATGCATTGGACATTAATTGTGTTATTTCTACTCATTACAACAATCAATGAACTTTATAATTGAACATGAGATGCTTTAAATTTGAACCTATGGAAATACAATAAGACTTTCATTTTGAACAAAACATTGTATGAATTTTTCTTCAAAAATCGCTAAAGAGGATTTCAGAGCGGAGCGCCAGGGGATGCTTGCAATGACCATTGCAGGCACTTCTTTGTACAGTACTTTTTGACGTCTTTGACAGGAGATGCCTCCCAGGCTGCAAACCTCACAAACTTAAAGAAGCGTACTTTAATTTGAACTTTTCAAATCTCATTCAGCTGTGCGACCTTCCATTTCCCCTCTAGGCCATCTCATGACACCACTCCTGTGGTGTCGGGGACTGTTTTTAGCCCCAATGCTGAGCTATGTTCCTTTTTGACAATGCCATTCCTAATGTGACCCAGGCTTCGTCTGCATGGGTCAGGTCTGTTGGATTCCAAATGTATAGGAGACAGCATTTTGGGGCGAGCTGGATGGTGACATTCGTAACTTGGGACATTGTGCGCAGGCCAGAGATCCAAAAGGGTTTGATCTGTGGGCAGTCCCGAATTGTGTGCCTGAAAGTGCCCGCAAGTCCACACCATCAAAAACAGAGTGGAGTGCCTGTCCTACCTATCTTATGTAATAGATTTCTTGTATAGTAGATGCGGTGTAGGACCTTCAATTGGAGTAGCCTAAGGGTGGAGGGTATGGCTACCTCCTGAGGGGACATTAGAGCCATTTGCCACTCTTCCTCATCCAGGTTGCCCAAATCCGATTCCCACCTCCCTTTCAGGGTCAATGTTAGATCATGTTGGTTGTTTACTATTTTCCGATAGGTCAGTGACATGGCTTTCATTTGGAGGTGATCAGTGAGTAGTCTGTCCTCCAGCGGTGAAGAGTCAGGTAGTTGTGTGCATGCTGGAATGGCTGCCTGCAGAGCGTGCCGTATCTGTGCATAGCGATACGTCTCGGTTATCTGGAGCTCGTACGTGTCCTGCAGCTGGGTGAATGACACTATTTCCCCCCTCTGCCAGAGATCCCCACCCTGGAGATCCCTATGTGGTCCCACTGGAGGAAACCCTTCATGTTTCTCAGTCGGCCAAATCGTTTGAGGTCCCACAGAGGTGTAGCCTTCGTTATTTTCCCTTCCCTTCCCGTCCCATCCAATCCCTCTCTGCGCCTTGTGCCAGATTCGCAGTGTGTGGGCCATTGGGCCCGCGTACTGTGTCTTTTGCCCCTTGTTGTATAATGCTCCCATTATTCTCTCCGCATCCAGGAGATGGCGATCCATCCGGAATGCAGGTTCATCTTGCGGTGCATGTATCCATTGGTTTATCACGGTTAATTGTCATAAATGGTGTGTTTTATCATCATGAGTTTCACCTTCGCCCCTTCCCATACAAATGTTTTGTACTCCTGTTTTGCCAACCGTAGTGTGTGTGTGGTGGTGTCAGGGAAAGGGCATGGTCAGCCTCAGCCTTCGCAACTAACTGCTCTAGGTCTTCTAGCCGTTGACGCTGCAGTTTCTTATGTCCTGCGATTAACGAATTCGCATGGCCACGCAGCACTGATTTGTGAGCCTCCCAGAGCATTACTGAGGAGGTCTCAGAGTGTGTATTTTTAATGAAGTGGTGCTTTGTGGCAGTACGAAGTCCCTTCCGTATAGCTGGGGTTCTAAGGTACCCCGGTTGTATTGGAAAAACCCTCCATCGTGTGATGTGCTGTGAGGAGAATGTTGGGGACAGAGGGGAATGGTCTGATATTCCGCGGGGTAGGTGTTGGACCTCCACTACGCGCTCTAACCCGTCGCCAACGTAAATATGTAATCAATTCTTGAAAGGCTGTTATGGGCACCTGAGTGGTACGGGTATTACCTGTCGTCAGGGTGAATAGCCCTTCAAGTGTCTATTAAACCTATGACTTCGATGAAATACGTAAGTTTCACATTTGCACTGCGGGGATCTCTGGGAGGTTGTTTGTCAAGTGTTACATCAATTACAGCGTTAAAGTCTCCCCCCACGATTGTGTTGCCCATCGGTAGGGATAGCAAGAAGGTACGTAGGGCCGGGAGAGCCGTTTGGTGCAATGCTGGAGGGACATACACCGAAACTAAGTCATAGGGTCGCCCTTCCCATTGGCAAATCATCGCTGCAAAACACCCCAGGTCGTCCGTTTTGAAGTCAGTGAGTATAAGGGGGAAGCATTTGCTGAGCAGGATTCCCACCCCGCGAGAGCCAGAAGGGAATTCTGAATGGAACGCCATCTTATATACCAATCTAGTTAGGGCCTTAGTGACCGAACCGGTGAGGTGCATTTCCTGTATTAGAACTATTGCTGGGCCTTTGCGCTTTATGTATTGAAGGACCAACCCTCTTTTTATCTTATCACGCAGTCTGTTCACGTTCCAGGAAAGTACCTAGAGCAGAGGGGCCGGGCCTACAGGGGTATGAGGAGGGTCAATATGGATGTCCATCCTAGGGGTCACATGTCCCATGTATGTCCGGTTTGAGACCTGATCAGGTTGTGAAGTATAGTACCTATCTGAAGCAGTTTACCTATACGCCATTGTGGAAACAATAAAAAAACATGAACATAGAAACCAAAAAACATTCTGCTGAAATCCTCCCCACTCCGTGCCTCCCTGCTCGGTGGTTCCCAAACTACCCGCCTCCCCAACTGAGCAGAGCGCTTCAATCCCATAACGAGTACTTGCATGAGGGGTGAGGAATTGTCCGCAAGCATCTGAGGCCCTCTTTAAGATATCGCATCAAAGGCCAATGGATTCATAATTTAGGGTATAGTCCTTACCCACCGAGGTCGAAGTCGTCCCATGTATGTTCCTATAGTGTGAGCCATGGGCCTGCGGGGGAGATCAGTACGTCGTTAGAAGAGAACAATGAGTATTTGTTGGATCTCCCAGCAATATTTTCAAAGTCAAACTTTTCAATCCCCTTGTCCACTGGATTCCGCTGATCATGATCTCTCCGACTCCTGCCGCCGGCGCTGTTGCTGGGTCTTGAGTTTCGTGGGTTTCGTCGCAGGTCGCCATCCCTCTAGCCAGTCACGCGCCTCCTCCGGCCTAGGAAAGAACCATGTCTTCCCCTCCGCCTCTACTCTCAGCTTTTCCAGGAACAGCATGGAATATTTCAGCTCTCTGGCTCTCAGTTCTTTTTGATGTTCATAAAGTCACGCCGTTGCTTGGTAACAGCCGCCTTATAGTCCGGATACATCGTGATCACTTGGTTTTCAACACGAATCGGTGGAGCAATCCTGACCGCCTGAAAGATAGCATCTCAGACACGATAATTAAAGATGCATGCTAGAATTGGTCTGGGGGTTCCCTGCTTGGGCCTCCCACCTTGTACACGATGTGCCATTTCGGTCGAAAAAAAACCTGAGAGTCCCCTGGTTGTAGCTGAGATTTGATGAGGTCCTCTACACAGAGGTCAAGGGCTGGTCTGCCTGTGTTCTCCGGTACGCCAATGATGCGTATGTTGTTGCGTCTTGAACGGCCTACCTGGTCATCCAGCTTGGCTAAAATTTGTTTGTTGTCGACCTCCAGCTGGCGCACCTAGCGCTGTAATTCAGCGATGTCAGCGGTAAGTTCCTTTGTTGTTGACTCTACCTCAGTTAATTGTCCTGAGAGTTTAGAAAGTCGGCACAGATCAGGGATATATCTGTGGAAATTGTACCTATTGAGGTCTGGGCCTGCTGTAGGGCGGCCATAACGTCTAAAAGTGTAACTGGATCTGCTGTCTGTTGTGCGGGGAGTTCCGCTTGCTCGGGGTTTGCCTGCTGCTTGTCACCCTGGTCTTTAGTATAGGCAAATGTATCCAGTTTTCCCACAGGCACCCCTCTTGGGCCATGGCCCGCCATCTCTGCTGGTCAGTGCGTTGGGTTGCCAGTCCGCGGAGGCCGGGGCGGTATTCACTGCTGCCTGCCGCGCTTAGATGTACAATGCTCGGCCTTTCAGGTTTCCGCCTCCGTCCCCTCACAGCCCAGGCAGCGAGAGAAATATTGTTCTTGCACACGTAGTGCAGGATGTTATAGAGCCCTGGTCGTCAGGTTGGTGAAGCTGCTTACACAAAATAGTGGCCCAGTGGTGTGGCCAAACACCGTTAGAGGAGCCGGAGTATTCTGCCCAGCACAGACTATGTCCCGGTCTTATAATATGTAGGGGGCTGAGATTCCTTGGTGCTCAAAATGTCCCATCTGCTGCCTCACCTCTCTGCCAGAAGCATCCACAACACGAATCCCAGGGGGGGCCGGGGGCACCCAAGGCGGGTGCACTGAGGCGGAGGGGGATGATGCGGCCCCGTAGGGATGCTGGCCTGATCCTTCCCTCATGCGGCCTATGGGCACAATCTCCTTAAATAAGCAAAGGGCATCCACCGGAGCACAACCACAGGGTCTGTCTAGCTCACCTCCTCCTCCAGGGTGAGGTACGTCCACCCGTCTACGAAACCTGGGGGTGTCAGATGTTGCTCCACCGCTTTTGCAGCCACCAGCGGCAAGTCCGGATCTTCAGCACCGACGCCCGCTCCGAGCATGCGGGACGTCTGAGCACTGGAGGTCCCGGTGTGAGGCAAGGCTGGATGCCTCTCGCTCTCACCACAGATATCTCTGGGGCCTCATGTCCTAGAGAGTCTCGGGATGGCTCAATCAATACCGCTTGAACTCTGGTTGCACCGTCACTGTAATTCGGCTGTGTGCTTATTGGATGATTGTGCGGATTGATGTTGGTGGCTCTCGCGCTTGCGGACCTCCTCTAGGCTGCGGCCAACTTCCTCGGCAGCAAGCCACGCCCCCCCTCGGAAGGGATTTGTTAATGATCGGACTAATCCACCACTATGTGGTTATCAACTAATTTGGACCAACCTTTAGCAATGATGAGGTCTAAAGTGGTCCCCCTTATGAGATTGGGTTTTGGGTCTACAGTTAGGCCAATTTCACTGCAGGAAGGTGGCAATGAGGAAGCCAAAGAGCAATTAGGATTGCCCCACTACAGATTGAAGGCCTCTACAAATATGTGGTTGCATCAAGTTAGTGAGTGTAGGGAGATTTTTTGCTCCATGCATTGCTAGCAAAGTGATTGTTTTCACCACAGAGATGGCATATGATGTTGATTCTAGTCAATTTGGTAGCTGTAGCCCTGTTCTTGACTGTGCGGACCTGAAAAGTGAGACTAGATTCAACTGTCACTAAGTAACAAGGTATAGAATTTGGGCAACTGATAGGTACAGCACTGTCAATGTTACCCACCCTGCTAAGATCTAGGCTACAGAACTCAGGTGAAATTCCAGGACAGGTTTAGATGCTTCAAGAAACCCAGTTCAACTCAGCATCAAATAGTCTAGGTTCAAGTCAAAGATGGTATGCAAAAGTTTAGCATCAAGTGGCAATAATGAGCCAAACATCTTATCATAGAACAGTAAGTGACTTCATAAGGGGCAAACATCAATAGTCTTTCAATCACGGTAATTGCGGGAGACTTTCCTTGGGGACAGTCTTCATGGGGAGGCCCTATTAGAAAAGGGATCTGACAGCTATTGTATATTGGCTGCCTTTCAGGAGGCTTTGCGGCAAAGCCGGGGCTATTGATAGAAGGAACATTTGATAGCTTCATCAGCATATTCCACCTGCAGTCAGTCAGCTTTGCCTCGATTTCCTTGTGAGAAGTGGAAACAGTTCTGTTTGGGCTTGGTAGCTAATTGGATCTAGGCAAATAGCCCAATATTATTAGTGATGAGCTTCATTTATCTGGCCTTGTCACAAGCGATGCTAAAACACATGCTGTGCTTAATTTGAGCCAGTGATTTCATGTTGGGCGCACCAGCGCTCTTTTTTGGAGACTGAAGTACTTTTATCCATTAAGAGAAAAGCAGAAAAGTGGGAAATAAGGAGGAAGAGAAAAACATGGATGAAGGAAATAAACAGTAATGAAAGGTATATGGAGGAGTGAGATCAAGGGGAAGCAAATGTCTGATAGTGGTTGAAAGAGACATGATGTGAAATAAATACTATACAGCCTA
The DNA here is from genome assembly GCF_964261635.1 of Lissotriton helveticus. Classification (NCBI taxonomy): domain Eukaryota; kingdom Metazoa; phylum Chordata; class Amphibia; order Caudata; family Salamandridae; genus Lissotriton; species Lissotriton helveticus. The sequence goes on along the minus strand of NC_136059.1, from coordinate 730,619,841 downwards.
GGTATGAGGCAACTCTGACATTAGACAATGGGGCTGTTGGGCTTCTGTAAAAAATTTGGGCTGGGCACTCTTTCTTTTACAAAGTAAGCACTGAGCATACGTCTAACAAAACCTGGTCGCTTGAAAATTTCATTGCCAGATTGTCAATATTCTTTCATAGAACATTAACTTTGTTAAGCAAGGTGTGAATGGCAGAAGATTCAAGTTCATGGGACCATGCAAACATGAAGTACTGTGGTGATTATCTAGGTTGTTAAGTGGATGAGCATGGATGGTCTAGAGCCAGTATTAGTCTTGTTGTTCATTTCTGCCTCAAGTGGGGCATGTTGGCTAGGGCAATAAGTGGGGAGGGGGATTTGTGTAAATTGGAAAAAGAGGAGAGACAAGATGCCTGGTGCTCAGAAGAGGTTCTGTGTTAGGATGAAGAGAGAGAGGTTATGCATACGTATGTGGTCATTAGTGACAAGGTGTTCTGAGGCAGAGCGATACTGGGTGGATAAGAGGTGTTAGTAGTGGACGAGAAGATGTTCTGAGAAGGGTGATAGAATGTCAATTAGGATAAGGTCAGGGAATCTAGATGGAAAGAATCTGTTATAGGTTCATAGGTAATGGAAAGTGAAGTTCGGAAGATGGTAGGTTAAGGGTAGGGCAAGGTTATAACTGTGCTGCTTTAAATGAGTTGTTGTTAAAACAAGATACCCTGTCGTGACAGGAGCTATTTGATAACAAGACATTTACTGTACCACCCTGTTAATTTATCAGTTTCCTACCAATTATTTTCAAAACAGTTCTATGAAATGTACATTTATAATATCCATTTAAAAATATTTGTTGCATATGATCTTTGTGTTTGTAGGGGCATTTAAATATTAACTCATAAAACAATTTGCAAGTTAAGTCCTTGTATTATTTTCTGAAGAAAGTTTGCTTTTTTATATATACTATTGCTAAGTGTCAAATGGAAATGTGTGTAATTGCTTCGAAAACAGTAACAATTTTAAATTTGTGACATTCACAATATCTAGAACACAAACTTTATGTTCTGTGTAGAAGATGACATTTTGTAAAACACAAAATTTGTGAGTAATGCATGTATTTAACTGCAGCCTGGCACAACATGAAATGCACATTTACTGTGCCCTGAGTAACATAAAAATTAAAATTACTGCTAGAAATAATTTTCAAACCAGACTCACACTTCACATGGTCATTACTGGGACATGGTAGATATTCCTAAAAATGTGGTACAATTGACTAACTCCTACTTGACATATTAACCTTCCTATATAGCAATAGTATATGGTGCACAAATACATCCATGGATTGGAAAGTTAAATGTCACCTGTTGGCTGCAACGCTTATTGTGCCATCCACTAGCGTGACAGAGAAAATATTGTTTCAAGTCTACCAGTGTAACTTGACTGCTGCAGCTTAAACCTGCAGCTTGACCTTTCAAAAACCCTTTTTGATAGGAAAAAGCCTCCTTTTAAAATATTATAAAGTCACTCCTATATAGGTCCTAATTGCAATTTTACCATGTCCTTACCGTGAGAAGACCCAAAAAACTATTTTTATTGTGTAAGGGTTTGGCTGTCCTATGAGGAAAACTAGAGTATAAATGAAATATTCATTTTTCTATCCCAAGTTTAGGACACACACGACCACTGTAATGAAATGATTATAAAAGGTCTAATACAATATGGAAGTTGGATTTGTAATATATATTTGGGCAAAGTACCTTTCAGAAATGTACATTTTCCCTGCCTTGCATTAGCTCTCTAGCACCTGCCCAGCCTGTGTTGACTGAAACGAGGTTTGGAAATGGCTCCCTTAAACCATACCTTAATGATATGTGAAACAATGGCATGGGTGTCGGGAGGTGTTTTTCGTCCTCCCACAGGAAGACCAGTTAGGACGGGCCCTTGAACTTCAGTACCTAGTAAAGGGGTCTGCCTGTCACAGGTAAATGTATAGGGAGTCCTAAAGAAGACAGCCCTGAGTATGCCCAGCCTGGCTTGCACCAAAGCTAGTGAGAGTGAAGCTTCCCGCAGAACAAATGTTGTGTGATCTCAGAGAAGAGGACAGCTCATTTCCATGTCCACACCTCTAGGTACGTATGTAGGCTCTGTGCTAGAGAAGTGGGTTTCACCAGTTTACATTTTGTGAGTAAGGTGCACTCTTAGATTGTTTATAGTAGGGCAAGCAGAAACTGCTGCAACAATAGGCAGGGTTTCCCCTGGGAAGGTTTACCCTAATTGTTAGGGAGAAGACAATATACTCTAAGTACCTGTGTAAGAACAAAAGAAGGTCTGCACATGCTGTTGAGATCTATGAGGAGTTCTGAAGTGTTGGAACTTATTGCACTTGTACGCAGGACAAAGAAGTGGACTTCGAGGGTAAGTTAGCGGACCTTTTATGTGGCAACATGATCACAACAAGCTGCAAGAAGTCTTTTCTCTGAAGTACCTAACTGACCATTAGCAAAAGAACCTTGACTGTACCTTGCTGGTGACCTCTGCCGGGGTGAGTCTTGACACCAGGTTCTGTTCCTGAAGTCCTGTGACTATAAGGTCCTCATTCAGATGTTGGTCAGAAAGGCTCTGAATGGCACTCGGATTTTCCTAACCCGAGTCAGAAGCTGTGTTTCCAATCAAGCATTTCCGACTGACCGATTACAATGGAAGGTAACTGTTCAGTCTTTTCGAGTCGGTTCCCACCGGCATTCGGAGACTCCTAGTCAGTCGGAGCCGAATTGTACAGCTGTATGGACAGCATTTCTGACCGACGTATTATGATGTCTGATTTGGACTGCCTTTCCCACTCAGTTTGTCAGACACAAAAATGCTGTTGGAAACTGACTTTGGGGGCCTGTCACAGACCCCCTTTTACCTGGAACCCGGCCTTTGGGGCCCATGGTGGTACCCATGGGACCCCTCTTTGCAACCATGCACAGTGTGGCAGGCACCATGGGGTGCGTGCCACATTTTCTGCAACCACCCCTTTCTTCAATGGATGTCGGCTCGAACACAGGCACCGTTTGACGTCAATGGGAGTCTGACCGAAAGGTGTTCGGAACCATCATAATCGGCCGGTCGGAATCCCAAACCCATGTTGGTCAGAAGTGATTCCGACAAGGAGCCAATTGGAAGTTTGAACGTAAAATGACTGATCCTGACAAATCTGGCAGAAGTATTAGTCTAATGATGGAGACCTGTATGAACCCCTCCTTGGCACCCGACATCGCCATAGCCATCCCGGATGGCTACAAGATCAACCGCAGGGACCGCACCAACAGAACAAGAGGAGGAATCGTCATCGTCCACAGAAATACACTTAGAATATCAACCAGCTCTGACGACACGCTTATCACCGCTGAACACATGCACTTCCTGATCCACACCAACTTCAACACTACCCTCAGAGGAACCCTCATTTACAGACCACCCGGCCCCCGGACACAGTTCAGCGACTTCATCGCCGACTTCGTCAGCACGCACGCCCTTGCGTCCACAGACTACATCCTCCTCGGAGACCTGAACTTCCACCTCAAGAACACCTATGACAGCAACTCCACCACCCTGCTCAACAATCTCGGACTCAAACAACTTGTCACAACTCCCACCCACTCCGCCGGACACATGCTCAACCCCATCTTCTCAGCCAGCATCCATCCTTCCAGCCAGCCTTCAGCCACACCACCGAACTCCACTGGACTGACCACTGCTGTGTCACTTCACCTTCGAGAAGCCTACCACGTACCACCACACACAACGGGCCCCCCACCGTAGCTGCAGCAAGGTCACCGAAGACCAGCTAGTCACCACCCTTGCCCGGAACCCACCAACGGACACTACCAACACCGACTCCGCAGCCCTCAACCTCAGGCAATGGATCGAAGACTGCGCCAACACTCTCGCCCAATCAAAAAACCTTCAAACAGACACACTGACAGAAAAGCCACCTGATTCACTGCCGACCTCCAGGCATCCAAGCAGGCCTGCCATATGCTCGAGAAGAAGTGACACAACAAACAGACACCGGACAGCAACACAGCCTACAAGAGGGCCATCCGCAGACACCACCACTTCATCTGAGCCGCCAAAAGGACCTCCTTTAAAGAGCACATTAACAACGCACACAACAGCAAAGATCTCTTCAACATCGTGAAGGAACTCTCCAACCCCAGCTCCAACACCAACGACATCCCACCATCGCAAGACCTCTGCGACTTTCTAGCCACCTTCTTCCACCACAAGATCGCAGACATCCACAACAGCTTTAGCAACCAGGCTCCCCCGACAGACACAGACACCTCAGAAACCTCAGACTCACTACCCCCAGCCACATCGACCACCTGCTCTCCTGGACCCACGTCAACGACAAAGACACCATCAAAATCATGTATATCATCCACTGCTGTTCTTAATCTGACCCCTGCCCGCACCATATCTTCAACAAAGCAAGCTCCACCATTGACCCCATCTCCGCAAGATCATCAACAGTTCATCCGAGACTGCAACCTTTCCGGAGAGCTGGAAGCACGCAGACATCAACGCCCTGCTCAAGAAACCCAAAGCTGAACCCAAGGACCTCAAGAACTTCCGGCTCATCTCCCTCCTCCCGTTCCCAGCAAAAGTCATCGAGAAGATCGCCAACAAGCAATTGACCTCCTTCCTCGAAAAGAACAACGTCCTGGACCCATCCCAATCCGGATTCCACAGCAACCACAGCACCGAAACAGGGCTCATTGCCGGCACCGACGACATCAGGAAATGAATGAAATGAAATGAAATGTCAACTTATAAAGTGCGGTTGCTGCCCTGGGGCGCCCAAGCGCTGTAAAATTGCTTAAAAAGGCAGAAAAGAAGTTAAAAAGAAGCATTAAACAGAAAAGTCTTCAGCTGTTTCCGAAAGGTGGAAAGGTTTGTGTTGGATCTAAGTTGAAATGGGAGTGAATTCCACAGCTTGGCGGCGTTGTAACTGAACATCCTGCCGCCAGCTCTTGCCTTTTTTATTCTGGGGACTGTAGCATTACATGCCTGGCTAGAACGAAAGATTCTGCCTGGTTGGTACTGTCTTGCTAGATCTTGAGTAATGGCCGGACCCGTGTCCCAGAAAGCTTGGTGGAATATACATAACGCCTCAAAGGCAATTCTTTGTCGCACTGGGAGCCAGTGCAGGCTGTGCAGACCAGGTTTGGCTGACAGCCTGCGCGGCAGCTGGAGCACGGTGCGAGCCGCACAATTTTGCACCATCTGAAGCTTGCGCGATGTATATTCTGGAGCGCCAAGATAGAGAACGTTGTTAGAATCCAAGCGGGACTGAATCAAACCCTGAATGGCCACCTGCTTGGCCTCCATCGGAAGAAGAGGAAGAACTTTCCTCAACATCCTTAGGAGGCCAAAGCAAGTGGCCGCAAGTTTGGTGGCCTGAGTATTAAAAGAAAGAGACTAGTCCAACCAAACCCCAAGGCTTTTTATATTGTCTCTGGGTGTTGGGGGGGTACCAAGACATGAGGGCCACAAGGGACCCAGGAGCATCAACTCCGTTTTTTCCCCATTCAGCTTAAGAAGAGAGGAAGTCATCCATCCTTCACCTCCTCTAAGCAAAGGAACATAATGGACAACAGCCATCATGCTCCTGGACCTCTCGGCCGCCTTTGACACTGCTTGCCACAACACACTCCGCACATGCCTCCACAACACAGGGATCCACGACAAAGCACTGGACTGGACCACCTTCTTCCTCACCGATAGAACCCAGAGCATCCACCTCCCCCATTCCACTCTAAAGACACCAAGGTCATCTGTGGCGCACCCCAAGGATCATACCTCAGCCCGACACTCTAACATCTGCATGGCACCGCTCGCCAACATTTCCAGATCACACGACCCCAACATCGTCTCATACACCAACGTCGCCCAACGGATCCTCTCCCTCACCAAGGTCCCCACCACATCCAAATCCAACCTCCACGAAGGAATGAAGGCCATCGCCGAGTGGATGATGAACAGCCACATGAAATTAAACTTGGACAAGACGGAGGTCCTCATCATCGGATCCACCCCCTCTGCCTGGCATGACTCATGGTGCACCAATGCCCACTCACCACGCACACATCCTAGATTCCTCCATGTCAATAATCCAGCAAGTGAATGCCATCTCCTCCTCCTGCTTCAACACCCTCTGCATGCCCTGCAAGATCTACAGATGGATCCCCACTGGTTCCAGAAGGAAAGTCACCCAGGCCCTCATCAGTAGCAGATTGGACTACGGCAGGAACTTCAGCCAAACTCCAGAAATGACTACAACGCATACAGAACGCCTCTGCATGCCTCATCCTCGACATTCCCCGCCACAGCCACATCACAGCCCACCTGAAAGACCTGCACTGGCTCCACGTCAACAAGAGGATCACCTTGAAGCTCCTCACCCACGCTCACAAAGCTCTCCACAATGCCGGACCAGCATACCTCAACGAACGACTCACCTTCTATACCCCGAACCCCCAGCTTTGCTCCGCTGACCTCGCCCTCGTCCCCTGCATCCGCCGAGCAACTGCTGGTGGCAGATCATTCTCCCACCTTGCCGCTAAGACCTGGAACACCCTCCCCATCCGCCTACGAGAGACCCAGGACCTATTGTCCTTCAGTAGACTCCGAAAGTCCTTGCTATTCGAGCAGTAGCAGCACCCCCACCCCCTCAGCACTTTGAGACCCTCACGGGTAAGTAGTGCACTTTACAAATATACTGATTGATTGATTAAATGTGAGGAAGTCCCTGGGTGCCAAAAGCAACAGCCTCAGTGAGACATCGTCCAACAGTTATTGACTTCCAGAGGGCTTACTCAGATACAACCTGCATCCTTGCTCAGTTGGAGGATTTCAACTTCCATTTGCCAAGGTAAATCCTCTGACCAAGATAAACCTACTTGGTGTATCCGACCCGTGCTTCTACACAGTTGGCCTATAATCATGCCTAGGTACAGGTCTACTGTGACCATAACAATCATAGCTGCATAGTCTTCATATTCATTTTTATTTCGGCATATAAGGCCATAAAAGCATCATAAAAGCACCCAATTTGATACAATAACATCATAAATCTGACACAGATTAAAATTTGACATAAAAAGAGCAGTAATCCTGTTCTAGTATAGCCATTCCAGCATGTGGCCAAATTGGGTCTGGGGAGGTAAATTGTTGGAGACAGTCATACAGTTTCTACAATGTCATTCTGTTGTGACATCTTTTTTAGGATGGCCTTACGGATGCACCACATGGTGAATAGGAAACGTGAAATGGAAAAAACAATATGCATTTGTTTGTCAAATTTCAACAGCCTATGCACTTTACTACAGTGCCTGGACCCCAGGTTCCTTCAGAGTTGAAGTAACCAGCTTGACCCAGCACTGCTATAGCTCTTACAAAAAAATACATGGAGTTCTGTTTCATCAGAGATGTTACTTGCTGGACATCCCCTGCTAATAGCTCCCTCCCATTTTCTAGTGAAATAGTGGGAGGACTCCATGTCTAAATTGTAAATGAAGCTTTTTGGCAAATAGTGGCTGGATGTCATCCAACACAGGTTCTAGGCTGTAACTGTTTTTTGCTGCCAAGAAGTCCACCGTCAGGTGCCCCACGGCAGACCCACATTCAAGCTCATCGAGCTTAGGCTGCCTTTGGCTCTCTACCAGGGTCTTTCTAGAGGTCATTTGGGAGGTTTCTTCAGCTGAACTCCATAAAATACCCCTACCCAAACCCTCACATATGCTCTTAATGTGGACCAGCCATGGTATCTTCCCTGAACCTCAGAGACCCATCACATCAATCAATGTGTCCCTATATGCAACCAATTCAGGAGTGCTCCAGAGGCGGCGCCAATAGAGAAGGGGTCTGAGAGTAACCTCATCCGCGATGGATCTGACCCAAAGATCCAGGCGGAGCGGTGTTAGGGGTGTGCTGGTGGGGAAACCAATAAGATGTCTAATGAAAGAATTCTCTGTGCGAACTAATGAGCTTGGAGCGCAGTGTCCCCATAGTTCTGCTTCATAAAGAGCAGCACTCCTGGCCTGGAATTTATACATTTCCACCACTGGGCTGACCAGTTTTTCAGTGCCACTCCTATATAATTGTAAGACGCCCCCCATTGTTTGGGTTAGTTTCAGCCTTGCTTTGTCAATTTGGGCGCCCCAATTCATTTTTTCTGCTAGTGTCATTCCCAAGTACTAAAACATGGTTACCCTTTCCAGGGGTTTACCATCCAAGCACGGATTGGGGCGGGTGGAGTTACCTACATTAAAGGCCATATACTTTGTTTTTTACAGGTTAATCTCCAGTCCCTGAAGATTGCAGAAGGCGCTAAAGCTGTCAAGGGTCCAATGAATTCCAATAGGGGATTTGGTGAGCAATAACGTATCAGCTGAAAACATTAGGGCTGGGATTTTATGCTGCCAAGCCTAGGGGTGTCTATGTTCTTTCCTGCAATCAATATGTCTATTAGGCCATTAATGAAAAGGGAGAAAAGTGTGGGTGCAAGAATGCAGCCCTGGCAGACACCTCTCCCTACGTGCAGGGGGGCTGTGAGCTCGCCGTTTTTGCCATGTCTAATTCTAGAAAAATTACCTTCATGTTGGTGTTTTAGCTGCTGGCACAGATACTCTGGGACTCCCATATCAGTTCAAATTGCTTTTAGTTTCTCCCTTGATACCAGGTCGAAAGCAGATTTTAGGTCTATAAAAATAAGATAGAGGCTACCACCCTTGATGTAGACGGATTTCCAATAGATCAGCTGTAGCCTAAATATTTGGTCAATCGTTGATATTCTGACCCTAAAGCCGGCTTGTAGGGGGGTAGGAATATTGTGTTCCTCCATCCAAGCTTGGAGACGCCCCAATAACCTCGGGCAAATATTTTCTGGCCAACATCTATGAAGCTAATTGGGCGATAGTTTGCAGGCAAAAGCGGAGGATCCTTTTTGTAGATCGGGATTATTTCTGCCCCTGCCCACGTGGTGGGCATTGTCATACCATGAAATATGGCTTTGAACAAAATGGTCAGGTAGGGGGCCCAAATGGTGGGTTCAGTGCAAAAGAGGTCGCCAGGGATCTTGTGAAAATCCTGCTGCTTTGGCAGGTGTTATTTTTCCTAAAGCATCGGTGACTTCTCTCACCGAGATTGGGGGGGCATCATCAAGGGATAGGCCCGGGTGCAGTGGCTCCTCTGTCACACTTGCTTCCCCTTCCATAGCCTTTGTATTAAGGGTTTTAAAATGGGCCTTCCATACTTCGTCATCTATGTTGGGTTCAATTGCCGTAATTCCGGCCTGTGAGCCGCTGTTTATGATGTTCCAGAAAGACATTTGGTCGTGTGTAGTGAGTGCATTCCTAGCATCCTCCCATTTTCGGCTTCCCAAGATGTTTTAGCTTTGGCCAAAGCGTCCTTGTATGATGCTCTTGCTTCTTTAATCATATCCCTATCACTGGACTTGATGGCAGCGATCCGGTTAGATTTGGCAGCTCGGCAACTAGCATTAAACCATTGGTGCTTAGGTTTTTTGGACATCCTAGGCTTATTAGTTTGATAAAAGAAGGCCCCCAGATAGGCAACCAAATCTTGATGATTTTTTAAAATCCTTGGGAGGGGATTGTGGGCTCCTTTGTTCTCTACTGCTTGGATTGTACTTGAGTGGTATGGGATTACTTGATGTTAAAGAGTAGCCAGTTAGTCTAGCGATTGGGAGAATTCACCCCAGCGGACTCTCCTTCCTCTGTTGGTCTGGATTAGAGTTTGTGCTGGTGCTGACAACTTATCCGATACTCTTTTGCCACATGGCAGTGCTATTTCAAGGATGAGAGAATCGTGGTTACTATTGTGGTGGGGACTAATTTTAAAATCTAACACCATGTGCCAAGACTTAAAGTCTAGCATAATATAATCAAAAATTGTTATAAGTGTGTTTCCCCAAACTATCGGATGTAGTGCCTTCATTACATGCTCTCAGTGAGACATTTTATGTTAAGGTGCTTATCTGTGGTACTAGCGGAGTCCAGGCCCTCACGGGGGGAATATTAGGCTCTGGGATCGACCAAAATTGGTCCTCCTTGTCCAATGTGCCTGAGGCCAGACCATTCAGGGGCTCAAATTGGCAGTTAAAGTCACCGCCAATGATAACCCCACAGTTTGAAGGGATGGTTGGGAGAAGTGTGTGTTAGTTGGTCGAGAGTGATGGACTCTTTACCCCGAGGTGTTTGTCGCGAATATATGTTTATTAAGAGAATACTTGAGCTTGCCTGAAAAGTTAAAAGGACACAAAGAATGTCTGGTGAGGAACTCTCTATTTGTTTTGCCTCAACCCAGGTGAACTCCAACCCAAATGAACAACACCCCTGATGGTCTACCTCTCCCTGCATGGGTCGCTGGGATACTAAAAACTGCATAACCTGAATCTAATTGGTTCGTCCCTAGCCCATGTTTCTTGGAACATGCAGATCTTGTGATGTTTAATGAAGAGTCCCCAGTCCAGGCTTTCCAATTTGGATGCAAGTACCACTATGTTCCAAGAAAGTACATTTACACTTGGGGGTGTACTAGATTTACCTGTGAGGGGAGTTCGATGACATTGCTCACTAAAGGGCACTCCTTTAAAGCAGGAAAAATTGAGCTGGGTGTATATATATAAATATGGGTACATTTGGGTAGTCGTGGAGAGGCTACTTCCCAGAGCGGGGATTTAGCTATTAGCGTGTTCTTATGCAGTGTGTAATTATCTGTGTGCCCGTGGTATCTGTTATCAATTTACCCTCAGGTGAACTATGTTTTCCAACTTTGTTGACCTGAGCCATGGCCACAGGCTGAATGGGGCATCTCTCCATTGATTGATCCCCCTTATCTGGGCAGTGCACACTCTACAATGCGTTAAATCTTTGATTTGAGGCTCTGCCTTCTAGAGTCAATCCACTGCCTCAAGAGGACTGAACATATTGGTTACTGGGATATTAAAATACAGTGAAGATGATTGTGCCTGCACAAATGGGGAGAATTGGTTGTTCTGTTGCCTTTCCCTCCACTTGTGATTGTGTCCTCTGGGTTTTTCCGGGATCTGGCCTGGGGGTAAGAAATAGGCTGAGGGTTGTGAGCTAAAAGATCCCCAATCCTATAATAATGTTGCTCTAAGAGAGAATCTACAAGTGCCATATTTCTAAAGTTTATCACAAAACAGTCAACAGATATATCTTTCGGCCTCCATCTTACCCAACCCACCCTGCGAATCACGAGAATTTCATCTATGCCTCTTTAGGGGAACTGTTTCTGGTTAACTAGCCAGTGTAGGCATTTATTCCTTAAATCAAACTAGGATTTCCTGGACTCTTTTTCCATATCTAGCTAGGATGACTACATAGAGGATGAGGCCATTTGAATTAGGACAGTTTATCAATGCCTGCCTGCACGCCCTTATCCCACGTATATTAAATTGCAATTTAAGTAATGTGCATCTTTCATTACGGAGTTCAGGACAGATACATAAGAGGTGAACAATAATTTCTTCACCACTTTTACAAAGTCTACACAATGTGCTACTGTTAGTTTTTTTTCACGGAAGGACGTGACTAAGGCCCGGTAGAATTCCAAATCTTGCTCTTAAGAGACATTGTTTACATTTTTCAGACCAGGGTATCTCCAAGTATTCTTGTATCTTCTTTTTTTGGTATCCATTTATTACGGACCATGAATGCTTTCTTTTTGCCAGCGTATCTTTGTCACTTACAAGTGATAGGTGATTTGTTGTTCGATTTACTATTTTTTTAAACGATCCGTTACTCATCATATTATTCCAAATTGGCATAAGTCCAAACTCTTCTATTGCCTCATTTAGATACTTCCATGCAAGTGAATTCGTATTCTTATTTAATTCTTGCCAAAGAAGCTGAGATATATGATTATCATGGTTGTTTTGTTATCCTATTCCATGTTTTGATAAATTGGCCTTTTCTTGCGAAACATTGATTATTTAGACCGAATTCCAATCTAATTTGTGCTGGAGAAGCATTATTTGGAAGATAAAAGAGAGATTGGTATGTTTTGGCAAGTACCTTGTTTATTGTTTCCGCATCCGTCCCCATTAGAGCCTCGCTACCGTATGTTATGGTTGGGAGCAATTTAGCCCCTATAATTTTCAAAAGTGGCCGATAGGTTAGATTTCTAAGCGATTTCTGTGCTATCCTAAATGCTGCAGTTAGCGAATTAGCTTTTCTTTGTATGTCCAGTTTTTGTAGTTTGTAATTTTCCTTCTGGTCAAATAGTACACCCAAATATCGGTACACTTCTACTTGTTCCAGTTGGGTGTTTTCAATATACCATTTATTTTTTGTCTCAGTTTTATGTTCTTAGTGACCACCATAATTTTTGTTTTGGTTTCATTTATTTCCATCCCATTCTCATTAGCATACAAGATTGTTTGATTAATTAAACGCTGAAGGCCAATTTTAGTATGACTTAAGAGGATGGCATCATCTGCATACATTAGGTTAGATATCAGTTTACCCCCTAGTTTCGGAGGATGTGCATTCAGTTCGTCCAGATATCCTGATAGATCTCCCAGGAAAAGATTAAAAAGGAGTGGGGCCAACACATATCCTTGTTTAAGCCCTTCTAGTGCTGGAATCTCTTTTGTTAATGTTTGTCCGTCCCCCATTCTTACTCTTACCCAGGTTTGACTGTAAAACAATTTAATCAATCTTAGCAGTTCAATTGGAATATCTTTTTCTAAGAGTTTTTTCCACAATAAGTTTCTTTGAACACAGTCAAAAGCAGATTTAAAATCTACATAACATAGATACAAGGGCTGTTTAACTCTGATTACAAGGGCTGTTTAACTCTGAGTGGGTTGTGGTACCTTATTGGGGGAGCATGTTGGCTTTTAAGGGCTCAAGGCTGGGGCTTGTGGGAACCATTCTATTGGCTTATTCCTTTTCCCTCAAAATCACCTCAGTCCTGTCCACTCAGCGTTCTACCAATTTGGCGAGGCTTACAACCCAATCCCACAGGTTTTTTAGTTCACCCCTGTTAGACCTGACACCATTGGCGTGGGTCTCCCTTCCATTTTTGCTGTTGCCTTATGTGTTTTTGGTGGTGGTAAATGCTTTGGACACTGTGCCACTGCTGTCCAGTGCCACGGTGTGAGTGCTCCCTACTGTAAAATGATGTATTGATTAGTGGTTCCCTGATTAGATATTTGATTTACTTGTCAGACGCTAGTACAGTGCACTGAGATTGCCCAGGGCGTGTAAATCCAAATGCTGCTAGTGGGCTTGCAGCACTGATTGTGCCACCCACAGAAGCGGCCTTTTAAAATGTGTCTAAGGTCTGCCATTGCAGAGCCTGCATGCAGTCTGATACTGCCATGCTGACTGGGCAAGTGCACACACTTGCCAGTCCCTGAACCTTCCCTTTTCTTCATATTAGTCACCCCTATGGTAGGCCCAAGGGCAGGGTGCATTGTAGGTATAAGGTAGGACAAGCCCTGATGTGTGTGGCATGTCCTAATAGTGAATTACAGCCATTTTCGTTTTTCACTATTGCAAGGCTACCTGTTTTCCATAGGCTAGAATAAGCTGTTACAATTATTACAATTTCTAATCTTAGCAGACTCAGAGAACATGGTAGAAATTCAAAGTTTAGTATGCCTGGACTCATAATAATAAAATACATATTTTAGTGAAGTTTATTTTAATATTCTCTGTTTGCAAATACCATTTAAGCCAGCCTCTGCGAGGTTGTGTATTCCTCATCTGGGTTTGTGTGAGACAGGCTGGGGCAGCCCGGTGGTGAATAGGGAGATCTGCATCTAGATGGGAGGGAGGAGTCGCACCTGGGACCCGAATAGGGCTGGGCCTTCCCTCTACAATGCTGGCTCCACCCACTGTGATGTGTCTGATGTCTCTGCCCTGCACACTGAAAGACGAGAAGGAAGACTGTCAACAAAGTGCTCCTGGACTGTACTTGCCTTCCACAATGCTGGCTCCACCTCCTGTGGGGCGTCTGATGTGCCTGCCCTGTGCTGTGAAAGGAAAGGAGAAGTCTGGTAAACAGAGTACTTCAGAACTGGCTTGAACTGGGCACAGGCCCCTCTTCCCTCAGAGAACAAAGGCTTTAGGGGTAAGCATGGGCGTAAAATCTGTTCCGTTCGCGGAATTTGCGGATTTTCTGCAATTTCGCGGTCTGCGAATCTCGGGAAATTGCAGAAAAATCTGCGAAATCGAATTTGGACGGATTTTCAAAAACTGAAGTACATGAAGCACTTACAGGGTTACAGCAGGTGCCCAGGTTGAAGCTAATGTCTTTGTAACCATTTACAAAATGGTTACAAAGAGATTAACTTCAACTTGGGCACCTGCTGTACCCTGTAAGTGCTTCCTGAGCGACGCCTCCAGAGTTGTTGTCTACTTGCAACTATTCTCTGACCCTGCTCTGACCCTCGAAGCAGGGTCAGAGAATAGTTACAAGTATGGCACAATTCTCCAGGCTGTAACAAAAATTAAACCACAACAGGAAGCACTTACAGATAAGGAAGCAGGTGCCAGACTTGAAGCTTAAATTCAGTAACACATTAACCAGCCCCCGGTTGAGGCTGGGCAGATGTGCTTTCTCCCCATAATCTACAGTGGTGAACCAGAGGCTGCTGTGATGAACCAGAAGGTACAATTGTGAACCAGAGGGTGCTGTGATGAACCAGAGGGTGGCAGTGGTGAACCAGAAGGTGGCAGTGGTGAACCAGAGGGCGCTAGCGATGAACCAGAGGGTGCTGTGATGAACCAGAGGGTGGCAGTAATGAACCAGAGGGTGGCAGTGATGAACCAGAGGGTGGCAGGGGTGAACCAGAGGGTGCTGTGATGAACCAGAGGGTGGCAGTGATGAACAAGAGGGTGGCAGTGGTGAACCAGTGGGTGGCAGTGGTGAACCAGAGGGTGGCAGTGATGAACCAGAGGGTGGCAGTGATGAACTAGAGGGTGGCGCTGCTAAACTGCCCGGGAGCCCTGTGGGTGGGAGCCTCTGCGCTGCTGAGCTACCCAGGGGTTGTGAGCCCACGCGCCACTGAACTGCTCCGGGGCCCAGTAGGTGTGAGCCCCGTGCTGCTGAACTGCCCTGGAGCCCTCTCAGTGTGAAAATCATTCATGCTCAATTGCCTGGGAGCCCTCTGGGTGTGAGCACACATTGTGCTAAGTGTCCCCCTGCCCCCAATACATATATACCCATACCACACAGCACCATATTGCTCTTGCACCATGAATTCTGGTGCCTTGATGCTCCTGATCCGTGTAGGTTGTACCACCGTCTGGTGCAGTCAAATTGTAAAGTCATAACTTGCTACACAGCACCAATAAACACGTGTCCCCCCTGGCACCGGTATGCGCATGTACCAGGCGTGGAGCACCCGCATGCCACTGCACCCTACTGCCCAGCGCCAGCATATGCCTATACGGGGCAGTTTAGTATGAGATGGGACATTGTCCAGCAGCAGCAGCAGCTGCATGCGCCTGAACCCACTAAGCAGGATCAGAATGGCTTTGTACCAACACGTGCAGCAGAGCTATCTTGGACATCTGAAGGATTCTGGGGTCCTGTGCCAAACAGATTTTTGCATCCATGAGTTTCCCGAGCGCCATCCCCGTGTAACTCCTGTGACCAGGAGGCTGCTTTCTCCTCATCTGCTGCTCTGCTCGGTCTCTGATCCTTTATAAACAAGATGCAGGTGAACTCGCATAGAAGCCCTGCCCGTTTGGACCCATTCACCACACACTAGCGGCATGAAACGTCATCCCACCCGTCTCCAATATAATGGCCAGCTCTCTCAAGGGACCTCGGCGCCTTTTGGCACGCTGGCAAAGTTACAGGCACACGTGGTCACATATTTGTGCAAATGGCACAAAAATCCGCGAGTTCGCGGGAAAATTCGCGAACTCACAGACTTTTTTTGCAATTTCGCACAAATTCACGGACCGGGAATTCCCAAATTTCGCCCATACTTATTTAGGGGTAAAAGTATTGGGACCCTGATCCCCTGAAATTAGATCACTTCTGGACTTACAAGACGAAACCTCTGCTGAGGAGAAGGAACCTGAAGAAACTGAGGAGAGACTATCCCCAAGCGGAAGTGTTGCTTGGGGTATTGGCCTGCAGTGGTTGCCTGACTGCCAAAGAGAGGAGAAAGAACTTTGGACTTTTGTTTCAACTTGTGCAGATATCGCCAAGGGCTTGGAAAAGAGCTTGCCCCCTGACCGAAGTCCCAGGTCCAGTGGACTTCACCAGTCTTTGTGAATTACTGCTGGAAACAAGTGGCTACAGAGGCAGGGAGCTGGGACCGACTCTCTCTCCTGTGGGCACCGCACCAAGGAACGTCCGCCTCAAACAACACAAGCTCTGCGCTCACTGACTCCGTCAACGAGCCGTAGCCAGCACCGCGACTGGAAGGACACCGTGACGTGCAATACCTCGCTACACCGAATCGAACTGGTCTGACCGACGCGGTCACTGATACTGACTTCGAGTCCTGTGAACGCATCGGAGTTGGGCACCGCCTTGCATGCTGTGCGACGCACTGCCCGACTTGCACCGTTGTCTGGACTGACCGACGCCAGCTCCGGAACTCCGACTCGTTTGCCACACCGCAAGCTGCAAGCTCCGCATCGAAGCACCGTCTCGCCCTGCAACGCAAGCCTTGGATCCACTGACTCTGTCAAAGGGCCGCTGCCTGCAACGCTTCCTTTCTGCACTGCGATGATCACCGGAACCATCTCACACATCAGTGCCGGCCGCCCCAAGTAAAAAGTACTGTGACATAGTCTGTCGACCATTGAGTGGGCCCGTACCAACGCGGTCTGCTGGATTTGCTAGACTCTGTGTTCTTTTCAGCAACGCTGCAGCCAGACAAGGCTACCGACTCGCACAGAACCTTAAATTAAGCCTTTTTAACCTGAACCCTTGAAACTGAATAGTACTGTAGATTCTTTTTTGTCGCTTATTGGTCTTGTGATATCTCTATATAAATATACTTATTTTTAAAATAAAACCTATGTGGTGTCCATTTGCAGTGTTTTCATTGGGTTACTGTATGTGGTCACAACTGCTTAACTTAGATCGCCTCTGAAATAAGCTTTGACTGCTCCCGCCACGCCACCTAGAGGGTGAGCAGGGGTTATTTTGAGAGAGTAATTCCCTTGCCCTGACTAGAGGAGAGGGTCACTGCTTGTCACAAGTACCTACCTATGCCAACCAGAGACCCCCAATTCTAACAGTCCCACACAATTGTTCTAACTTGGACCTGCATGTCCACCATCATGTCCATAACCCAGGCTGGCTGTTTTAGGCCTCCTTTGGGTGATGATATTTGGTCGTCCGCCCTTGCAGCGCTCGGTGTCTCAGGGGTTGGGGCTTTACGTTTCGGCTCTCTAGATGCAGTGGTTGTGTGTTTCCCTTTTTTAAGACGGGCACCCCCTTGGTGTAGTTCATCCCTCCTGCTCACCGCATGGGTTCTTGGGACACTGTTTGTGTGTTCCTGGTCGGTGGACAGGGTCGATCTTGTTATGTCAAGGGGGGTTGGGGGAGCGGCTAGGTCCGATGTAATGGGCAATAGTCTTTCTGTTAGTTCGATCTCAGTTGGCACTACACCGATGGCTCTCTGTAACATCCGGTCTATTGATGTTTGCTGGACAGAAGAGGCCGGTTGCAGTGTTGCACCATTAGGTTTCCCCACCCCTGCTCTTCTCCCCACTAAACTAATCTTTTACTGACGGTGCTCCTAAAGTTTAGAATGCTATTCCACTTTTGAGTTTCACTATTGCCTTCACACCCACCTTTTAATGCAGGCTTATGTGTTTGCTACTTGATCAGTTGTTTACTCTATTACCCAGCACAAGATTTCTGTCAGCCTTGGTCCTGACCCTTCACATACACTGATTGTGTGTTGTTGATTCCTAGACTGTTTCTCTGCACTTGAGCTCCAGTTGCCTGGCAGCCTTCATACTCTCACCCTGACCTCTGTGGTCTAAAATGTCACTCTATCCTGTCTCCACCCACCCAATTTCAGATATTTGTTTGTGTCCGTCCAGGTTTCTATGCCTTTTGTGCTACACTGTCTCAGAATAGTTGTGCTATTTTATTTTTGTACATGCACACTTTTTTCTTTGTAAGGTACTCTTTTGGGATGCTATTTAAAAGCATCAAATAAATAATAAGTAAACAGTTACTTCAATGGATCACTGAATTAATATAGATGAATACAATATTGTTAACAAAAACATTGCCTTCCTATACTTAAAAAACAAAATCACAAATTTTGATAACACATATATCAATGTTAAAAATATTGATTTCTACTTGTATTAAAAACACAAAGATCTGATACAAAAGTGTCACAACTTTCTCCCTGCATTCTTGTGTCCACCACCGGGGGACTGAATTGTGGGACTCTCCAGTGTCATATTAAGCTTCTGAACCCTCACCTTCATGCATATACGGACTTCAAGCCATTTGGACACTATTTAGGTATTGAAATCCATTCCCAATCCATGCTGTGTTTTGTGAAAGACAGCTTGATGATGCTTGAAACCAGCTTGCTCATGGTTGACACTCTGTTACCTAGAATTTCCTGATCACTGCTTTGTCTCCACCCCTTTAGGCCAAGGACGGGTGGTGAAATTCAGCTCACCTGTGGCTGGCTTGTGCTAACCTGCTCACACCTGATACATGTGATTACTGTGAGCTCTTTTAAGCCCCAGCTCCCTTCAGTCCAAGGTTGGTCATTGTAGCTATGTACCAGTGAGACTGAACCTTGTTTCCAGAGGTTTTGATAGCCTTGTTTCAAGTGTTTCCTGAGCTATAGTTATTCCTTGTTCCTGATCTGTTGCTGTTTACCTTGTTCCTGAAATAGCACTGCCTATAGTGCTACCTTGACCCTGGGCCTTAGCAATCCTTGTTCCTGTGCGGCAGCAGTTTTCCTTGTTCCTAATCTAGCACTGCCTGCAGTGCTACCTTGAATTGTTTGCCTTAGCAGTCCTTGTTCCTGAGCTGCAGCAGTTTCTATTGTTCCTGAACTAGCACTGCCTACAGTGCTGCCTTAGCTTTTGAGCTTTTGCTAAGTTTATGTTCTTGCTCCAGCACTGCCTTCAGTGCTACTTTGTTTTCTTGACTCCTGATCCAGCACTATTCTGATATACCCTTCTAGCCTCTCGTTCTGTATGTCCTTTTCCAGTCCCTGCCTTTCTTCCCATTTCCTTGGTTCCAGTTCCTAGTTTGCTGTATCTATATTCTGCTGTCCTGCTTCTATTACCTTGTATGTTTGTTCCTTGCTTTCTGCCAAGTGTGTCCTGTGTGTTCCTTCCTTTCCTGTTAATCACTCCTCCTTGCTAGCTCCTTGTCTATTGTGCTTGTGTTTTGTTATACACCCTCGCTGTTACTGCCTTGCGTGTTCCTGTTTGATCACCAGGATCCGTTGGCACAGCTGACTACCTAGGCTTGTTCACTGTGAGTATTACATTGTGATTATTACACTGTGAGAGTTACATTTATAACATCACCATAGGTATCAGCTCCACTGACCCTGTCTTTGCATGCATACATGTGGGTATTTTCAGTCTTACCGCGTGGAGCTCCTGAGTGCTTTACCCCACATTTTTAATTGTTAATGTTGTTTTATATATATATATATATATATATGTCTTGCACGTCCATCCTGGGTGTAGTTAGTTTGAATGCTAAATTTCCTTGTGCGTTTCCTTCCCTTTGAAGTCTTAGCCATCTTGTTCACTTAGGCAGGCTTCTCCTAGGATCCCTTTTCTCTTCTGACTTCCTGTGTGATCCTGGGCAGCGCTGTACTCCTCTTTTTATTTTCATTTTCTACCCATTCGCCAGTCCTTGCCCAAATCCCTGACTGTGTCCCAGACAGTCCCAGACAGTCCCTGGCAAAAAGTAGCATCACCTTTAAATAAACATATATGTCAGAAATACTGCCAAACAGAATGATTACAATAATATTGTCAAAATAATTACAATTTCATTATTAAATATACAAAATCTACATTTTACATTACACTAAAATTGCAATAAACTTTAAACAATATATACACGGTACAATCAATCAATCAATCATATAATTTGTAAAGCGCACTACATACCCGCAAGGGTTTCAAGGCTCTGATGGGTAGGGAGGAAGGGGGTGCTGTTGCTACTGGTCACACAGCCAGGTCTTGAGTTGTCTCCTGAAGGTTAGAAGGTCTTCAGTTTGTCGGAGGATGAGGGGGCGGGTGTTCCAAGTCTTGGCGGCGTGGTGGGAGAAGGATTTGCCTCCGGCTGTGGTTCTGTGGATGCGTGGGATGGTAGCCAGGGAGAGTTCTGCGGAGCGGAGATTCCTGTTGTAGAAGGAAAGTCAACTGTTGAAATAGGTTGGCCCAGTCTTGTGGAATGCCTTGTGTGCATGGATCAGGAGCTTGAAGGAGATTCTTCTGTCGACAGGGAGCCAGTGCAGGTTCCTCAGGTGGGGGGTGATGTGGTCGCGGCGCGGGACATTGAGGATCAGGTGTGCAGAGGCATTCTGGATTCTTTGCAGTCTGTTGATGAGCTTGGTTGGGGGTCCGGCGTAGAGGGCGTTTCCGTAGTCGAGTCTGCTGCTGACTAGGGCCTGGGTGACTGTTTTCCTTGTGTCTGTCTGGATCCATCTGTATATTTTGCGGAGCATATGGAGGATGTTGAAGCAGGAGGAGGAGACAGCGTTGACTTGTTTGGTCATGGTGAGGTTCGAGTCGAGGATGACTCCCAGGTTGCTTGCGTGGTTGGTGGGTGTGGGGGGGTCTGCAGAGATGCAGAACACCAGGAATTGTCCCAAGCTGAGGGATTGGGCACGAGGATGACGATCCCCGTCTTGTCTGTGTTCAGTTTAAGGCGGCTATCCTCCAACCAGTCGGCGACAGCCTTCATTCCCTGGTGTAGGTTGGATTTGGCAGTGAGGGGTCCTTGGTGAGGGAGAGGATCAGTTGTGTTTCGTCGACGTAGGAGATTATGTTGAGGTCGTGATGTCAGGCGATGCATGCGAGAGGCGCCATGTAGCCGTTGAACAGCGTTGGGCTGATTGAGGATCCCTGTGGGACGCTGCAGATCTCGGAGGCTTCAAATTGGAACGCGGGAGGCAGACTCTCTAGGTTCTGCCGGAGAGGAAGGAGGAGGTCCAGTCGAGGGCCTTGTCTCGGATTCTTGCGTCATGGAGTCTTGTGTGGAGTGTGCAATGACAAACGGTATCGAAGGTGGCGGAAAGGTCCAGGAGGATGAGGGCCACCGTGTCGCCGTTGTCCACTAGTATCCTGATGGCATCTGTGGTGGTGCTGAGGGCGGTCTCGGTGCTGTGGCTGCTGCGGGAACCCTGACTGGGAGGGGTCCAGGATGCTGTTGTCTTCGAGGTAGCGGGTGAGTTGGATGGTAACTATCTTCTCGATGACCTTAGCTGGGAACGGAAGCAGGGAGATGGGCCGGATGTTTTTCAGTTCGCTCGGGTCCGCCTTGGGTTTCTTCAGTAGGGCGTTGATCTCGCCGTGTGTCCAGCTTTCAGGAAAGGTCGCGGTCTTGAAGGAGAGGTTGATGATGTTGTGTAGGTGGGGTGCGATGGAGATGCCGGCTTTGTTGAAGATGTGGTGTGGGAAGGGGACAGACAGCGAGCCGGAGTGGATTGTGCCCATGGTCTTGATTGTGTCTTCGATGCTTACGTTGACCCAGGTTGTCAGGGGGTCGTCGTCGGTGGGGTGAGGTTGTTCCGGCATGTTGGGGCCTGTTAGGGACATCCGGGGTTGAAGCTATCGTGGATGTCAGCGATCTTGCGGTAGAAGGAGGAGGCGAGGGAGTCGCACAGTGCTTGCGACGGTGGGATGTCGTTGGCGTTGGAGCTGGGGTTGGAGAGTTCCCTCATGATGTTGAAGAGCTCCTTGTTGTTGTGTACATTGTTGTCGAGGCAAACTTTGAAGGAGGTTCTCTTGGCGGTCCTGATGAGGTGGTGGTGGTTGCGGATGGCGTCTTTGTGGGCTGTGCAGCGACTTCTCGCTGAGCCATATGTTCTCCAACTTCCGTCAGGTGCGCTTTGTCGCTAGGAGTTCTGGGGTGAACCAGTTGGCTCTCTTGCTGGTGTCTCTGAGGGTTGGTTTTTTTCAGCGGGGCTAAGGTGTTGGCTCAGTAGTCCATCCATTGTCTGAGGGTGCGCGCCCCATCATCGGGGTTGGAGGGGTTGGTCCGTGGGTTGAGTGCGAAGTTTGTCTGTAGTTGCACTTCAGTGATTTTGCCCCAGCAGCGATGGGGGATCTGTGGGGTTCGGTGATGTGCGACGGGTTTCCGGAAGGTGAAGTGGATGCAGTGGTGATCGGTCCAGGTGGGTTCGGAGATGTGGCTGAGGGAGACGTGAGGGCTAGAGGAGAAGATGGCGTCGAGCTTGTGTCCGACGATGTAGGTAGGCGAGGTGAAGAGCTGTTCCAGTCCGAGGTTAGTGAGGTTGTCTAACAGGGTGGCGGAGTTGCTATCGTTGTTCTCCGGGTGGACGTTCAGGTCTCTGAGGAGGATGTAGTCGGTGGAGGTTAGTGCGTGCTGATGAAGTCGGCAATGGTGTCCCAGAATTGCGGTCAGGGTCCGGGTGGTCTGCAGATGAGGGTGCCCCTTAGGATGGTCTTGGGGTCCGTGTGGATCTGGAAGTGCATGTGTTCGGCGGTGCTGAGAGTGTCGTCGGTGTTTATTGTGACCCTGATGGTTTTCCTGTGGACGATGGCGATTCCTCCTCCAACTCCTTTGGTGCGGTATCTGCGGGCGATCTTGTATCCGTCGGGGATGGCTATGGCGATGTCTAGGGAGGAGGCTTCGTTCATCCAGGTCTCGGTCAGGAAGGGGACGTCTGGAGATGCGGTGTCGAGTGGGTCCCAGAGCTCGACAGCATGTATGCGCGCGGAGCGGGTGTTGATCAGGATGCATCGGAGCTGGTTGTGTTTTGTCGTGGCAGGTGTCTTTGCGTCTTCAATGCAGGTAAAGCACAGTTCTGGCAGGCGAAGGGTCCGTGGGTGCGCTTTGGGGCGGCTCGGCAGCAGGCGGGGGTTCGTCCTGGGTTGAGAGTGATGAGGATGCTGGCGTCGTATCGGAGGCGGTCTTCATGGCTGGTGCAGGGGCAAGGGGTTCTGGCGTGGGCACGGTCCAGGCACGGATGGGCGCAGACGGGCTTGCCTTAGGCACGCTTTCGGCACGCCAGATGTGCGGCCGCTCAGCTGCCGCCATTTTGTGGGGAGCTGGGAGGGAGGAGCAGCTGGGAGGATGGAGGCAGGAGTCGGCGAATGGATGCAGGGGGGCGGGGCTGAAGGGGCAGCAGCGGCAGGAACAGCGATCAGGGGCACGGGGAGCGAGGAACAGCACACAGGAAGGGGCAGCAAGGACCAACCAAAAGGGCACAATGGCACTTGGACACTGGAGGAGCTGCAGCAGGGTGGAGCGACCTACCTGGCAAGGTCAAGGGTCGCTCTCCTCACTGTGCAGCTGATGCCAATTTGAGGGGAGCTGTGAGGGAGGAGCAGCTGGGAGGCAGGAGGCAGGGGTCGGCGAATGGCCACGGGGGTGGGCCGCAGGGGCAGCAGCGGCGGGAACAGCGATCGGGGGCACGGGGCGAGGAACAGCGCACAGGAATGGCCAGCAAGGACCAACCAAAAGGGCACAAGGGCACTGGAGGAGCTGCAGCGGGGGGAGAGACCTACCTGGCAAGGTTTGAGCAAAATAAATTATATTACATCACACAAATATCTATCATTCACCCCAATAAAATATATAGATAAATGCATAACAAAATAAGCAAAAATAATTACTTACATAAACTACAAACGTATATACAAAAATCAAAAGATTAACAAGTACACTTATATAAACAAAATAATATTCTAACGTATTAAACAGTATAACTAAAACCTAAATAAAAATTTGCCATAGGACATAACTGTTAAAAAAATTCAAACTAAAGGTAAACTAACCAATAATATCAAACTATAAACAAACATAACCAATAAAATCACACACACAATTAACCTCTTTGGTGCTAAGGACATGCTTGAACTATCCTCAGCAACAGTGCTCAAGTGCGGAGGACAGCTCGAGCACGAGTGGGATTTCCATTCTGTATTTTCAGTCTCAGCTGCTGGAGAAGAGCTTCCCCAGCAGCCCATTAGCTCATTTACTTTCACTTACATTGGGACTCTGGTGCATATCTCAGCCCCGAGCACTGATTTGGATAAGGGAAGAGTCATTTGAAATGGAAGGAAATACCGAAATAGAGATTGACCTACTAGACATCAGGGTCTATTTTTTAGGGCCTTGTCCCCCTAGTAATGGGCTAATGCTACCCCCTCCCCAAACCTTAAAAGTATTTCTTTGGAGGAAACTATATCCAATTCTACCCCGGGAGGGCAGAAAGCCCACTAGACACTAGGGTGTGTTTTTCATTTGAAAAATGAGTGGTTGTGGCCCACTCAGGCTTTGGGCCCATAACCCAATATCACATATCAGCAGTCATTCTGCCCTGCATTTGGGGATGATGGAAGGTGTTTTTCTCAAATCTGCCTCCTGGCAGGGGGCAGAAGGCCCACTAGATCGCCCAGGAGAGTGTTTGAAGATGGCGAGCGCCCCTCCATAGCAGTGGGCTATTGCTCCTCACACGATCCAGCCTCAAAGGTCTTTCTGACCACTGGGGGCAGAGAGGAGATAGTTGCCTCTAATCTGCCCCCGTGGGAACAATGCCAACTAGACAATAGGGTGTATTTTGTTATTGGAACAATGGGTGGGGTGGCCTGGCCATGCATAGGCATAGCATCTACCCCCAAATATCCCCCAGCAGCCTTTTTGCCCCCGTAGGGTATGGATAGGAAGATTTCTTCCAATTTGACCCCTGGCAGGGCAGTGTGAATGCCCGCTAGACCCAAGAAAGCCTATATGGGGGGGCAGCCCTCATAGCAATGGGCTAATGCTTTGCTTGACTACAGCCCCAAAAAAACACCATGCATTTCTGTGAACTAAACTCCTGAAGCAGGCCAGCATGGTGTGCCTCATAAGGATCCTGTGACATTTTCTTACCCACAATGCCCTGAAAATCTCAATTTTTGATTAAAATCGCACATTTACCTTAGATTTCTGTGAGGTAAACTTTTAGAAACCATAGGGATCTACAAAATTCCTACCACCCAGCATTTCCCTTTGTATCCCACAGGGGTAGTTTTAGTTCTTGGGCCCGGACTCTGGGGCCACCTAGGCAAACCAAACATACTCAGACATTTCTGAAAACTAGACATCTAGAAGTGTCCAGGGTGGGGTGCCTCACATGGATCCCGAAACATGTTACGACCCACAATGATGTGCAAATCTCAAACGTTCACTGAAATCACACATTTACCTTGCATTTCTGTAATGTAAAGCTCCAAAAACCAGAGGGATCCACAAAATTCCTACCACCCAACATTCTCCCACTTATCCAGATGAATATGCTACACCACTTGTTTGGCTGGGCCTAGTCCCCCACAACAGGCACACATCAAGCAGGATCAATGAGAGCCGCCCCACAGGATTCCCATTGACGTTGGTTTGATGAGTGACTTACACAGGCACTAGGCCCAGCCACACAAGGGGGATAGCACTTTTATCATGACAAGTGGGAGAATGTTGAGTGTTAGGAATTTTATGGGCCTTCATGGAGCTCAGTTACAGGGATCCAGACAGCCAAGAGTTAACACCTGTGTCAGGAAATGGAGATCTTGAGAAGTTGTGGGAACAGGCAGTAGATGGGACAGCAACCCTGTGGTGTAAGTCATTGGATGCCAGTCCCTTAAGTGGCAGGTCCATTCTCTACCAGATGGTGGCGCTGTACACGTACCCCGCAGAGGGCCCTGAAGACCTTCAGTTTGAAAAGGGAGATGTGCTGGATATCCTGTCAGAAGTAAATTAAGACTGGCTAGAAGGTCACTGCCACGGGAAGATTGGAATTTTCCCAAAATGCTTTGCTTCTCTAGCTGAATGAAAAATCCTTCAACATGCACAAGACTTCATCGGACCCCAAAGCTGTGGCTTGAGTTTCAGGGGCTTCTGCAATGGACATGTCAGCCCTCGTTACAGTGGACGCTGCAGTTATGTCGACCTTGTATCACTCTCACTAAAGAGCTCTCTGTGCAGTTCTAACCTGCCAGACGCCCAGGGAAGTGATGAGGTACAGCCTGAACAGCCAATGAGTGGGATCCACATCTGAAGACTGACTTCATCCCACTCCCCATCAGCCGTGGCTACGGGGCCAGTAGCAAGCCATGTGATTTATGAACGGTGTACTTTTTCCTGCAGACTTATATATAGAAACAGCGGCATGTTTCACACCAGAAGCAGATGCATTTCTTTAGGTAATAAATGTTCACCTTTCCATTCCGGACATTGTCAATAAAACCATGAACACAAAGAAAAGACACATCGTTTTTGGTTAAAAGTGAAGACTCTTATTCTCATCACATAGCCTTTTGAAGAAGTTTCTCTATTTAAGCTGTTGAGAGGGAAATAGAACCAATAAAACTCTGCTAAATTTGAGCCTGTGGTTTCCAGACACAATTGTCAGCACTGGCAGCTATGAAAGTCTGCCACATAGCAGCACTGTTTGACTAATTTAGAGATGAGCACAACAGTTGTTAATTACTTTTAATGAGACTAATACCTGTCGCCCAAGCCTCTCTTATAGCTTTGAGGGCCTCGGATAGTCTGAATTGTCACATTGTAGCTGTGTTGTTATCGTCCTTGGCAGCTCCGGGAGGGTCAAAGAGTGGGGCGAGCTGCAGTGGTCTCCTTACGAGGGCCCTAGCACTTATGTATTATACAAATTAAGCACTGCAATAAAAGTTCATGTGGAAGGAACCTCTATATTTTCTGTTGGTGACGACGTTCGAAAAACGAGTAACGAAGGCCTTCTCTGTTTCACACTTTTTAAAATATGTTTATTATGATTAATTAAAGAGATACATGTGCAAAAAAAAAAAAGGAATTCTATGGACCTTTGGTGATTTGGGCAGCTTAGTCACAGAAAAACAATGAAAGTGCACAATTTTAGGTAAAACTTGAGTTATATTGTGCATTGTGGATCAGAAAACGTTGTGGGATCCACACCACCATCAACTCCCCTGGTTGTCTGCTTTTTTGCAATGTCTGCCTTTGGTAGGTTCTCCTGAGTGGGTGCAGAGTCCATGGTCCAATAAGCACAGCTACCGCCATTGCCATTGCCATTTCAGATAATTTGTGTGACAGGGACTGTTGATGTTTCCACTTTGTGTTTTTGGGCTCTTTCCTGTTGTGTGTATTAGGCCTACCTAAACAAGTGAGGTACGATGTTTGTCAAGGGACTTAGTGTTGTGCTAGGTGGTAGGAAACCTATGGCTCTCTACAGATTTCAGAATTTTCATCACAGAAATGTGAGGAAAATGTGTTTTTAGTCAAGGTCTGAGGTTTGCAAGGTCTTCTGGGTAAGCAAACCTAGTGCAAGCTACAGAAGCCCAGGATGGCTAGTTTTAGAAAATGTACAGGTTTGCTAGGTTTCCAAAGGTGCCAGCTGAGCTAGGGCCCAAAATCCATATCTACCCACTTTGCAAAAGAAATGTCAGTTTTCAGTAGACCTTTCCTATTGCAGGTACTAGGCCTACCCACACAAATCACTTTTATCAGGATCTAAAAAATCCAAGATATAGAAATACCAGAATAATTAAAAAATACACATAATGAGGAGCCCTTCCTGTTATATGAAAACCTAAAAAATGATAGATGGATCCTAATATTTTCTAATGCAGATCATTTAGTAAAACTAAACCTTGTCATACCTAGATGATGGTTGGGATCTTTAAATGTGTCCCAAACCATTGACTTATATATTCACCATACATGGTCAATATCAAAACACAATTATTGCTTTCATATATGCCCTACAATCAAATATACATAGTGGGTCTTATACGAACTCTTAAATCACATATAAAGCCTTATTTTGACTTTGGTGGTCTCGGAGCTGGGCCACCTTGCTGCCGCCCCAGTCTGAGACTGCCAAAATAAATCGCCCGCAAGAGTACGAGTTCTAAAGTCCCTGTTGGGTAGTTCTCTGTCAGTCCTACAGTGGTGCACTGCAATGGGAGCGTCAAAGGCAGTTCCTACAGGGTATGGACTGTCAAGTCCATTCCCTGCAGGAACTGCGGTGCATACATATGGGGTGCACAACATGTGCCCCCTTGCATGAATCCTATGGTGCAGAGACAGCAGGGGACCCCCTCTAGGCCACCCTTTCTTTCCTCACCGCTACACATTTCATCGTGGACCCAGTGCCATGAAAACTGTGGTGGTGAGGAAATTGTAATATGTGTGGCGGTGCTCCTTCAGCACCACCAGCATATTACTAGCCTGACACCACTGCAAGACTGCTTGGGATCGCGCATCCCCGGCAGAAGCAGTGGTTCTGTGCGATATGACTGTTGTAGTCAGAATATGGCGGGTGGACCGGCGGTCCAATAAGGCCCTAAGCATTTAGCAACTAACTACTACCCTCAAAAATAACCATAGAGTTTGAAAACGCCATGACTCAAATGATTATAAAACTTTACTCCTCCACAGCCATAGAAGGCTGGTACTACCATGTCAATCAACTATCTGAACTAAATGTAGAATATGCTACAAACCGTCAAATTGCCTTTGAAATAAAAAGAAATATTATCACTAGGCTACGTCCCTGTTACAGAGGTAGGTAATCACTACAAGTTATCAATAGAAAGGTCTTTCTACCAACACAATGAACACAAACTAAGCATCCTAATGGATTATTTTCTGGATACTTGGATTGGCAAACTGCATCACTCCGGACATATACATCAACCCAAATACCATAGTGGAATGTCTATGACATCACTTTGGCATAGGAAGCCACAACAAACAATGCACGGGATGCAGGGATGAAGTACACCTTGCATTTTAAAGTATAGGAGTGCGACCAAACAGTGTTCGTTTGCATCTGAATTAGTCGGTCAGGACTGCTGAGCAGGTGTTATAGGCCTCTTGACTGAGACGATGTCGGGAGGAGGAAACTCAGTCCACCATCTTAATGAGGCCCTTAATGTCAGTCTCTCAGTAAGAAAGACAGGAGAAGATTACTCAGTAAATATAGCCAAAAGCATAATATAAAATCGATACTCACCTACAAAACTTCCCAAATACTATAACATAATCTTAGCCAGCATGACAAATTATTTTATATATAAATAAAAAAAACATGTTTTATTACAAACTAAAATAATATATATTTATAAATAAACATCAGCATATCCAGCATAAATATATGATACATAAATATAATATAAAATACCAAATCTAAATTAATACATCATTAATAATACATATTTATTCTATTTTTGTCATTTAATTAGACAACATTTCAAAAATGTGAAAATAACACGTAATTATAAACATTAATACATCTTCAACATTAAAAAACAATCTTTGAACATATTTTACATTTCAAAAAGATTTTAAAAAATATAAAATATAAATTTTTTAATAAAATATTACAACTATTTTGCATAATTAAATAGATATTTGACATATTTTACACGTTATTAAGTGTTTAAAATGTAAAATTTAAAGAAATATTTTAATATGTACATTATTTTTTACATGTAAAATAATTAATATGGACACTCATGATAATTAAAAACTAATATTTAGAATAATTATTAATAAAATAAACTTAATTCACTGATTTGATCATATTCATTTGCATACCATTAAAATATTTAACATTACATTCAATTTAAAATATTCACTTTTTAAAAAATCTCTCCTAAAAACGCAACATCCCACTACTAAAAAAATTACTTGTACATTATTTTTATATATCAATCCAACTAAAAATGCAAATTTAAAAAATGTCTTTAATAATAAATATATCTTACTACAAATAACAAATATTAAATATATAAAATGTAGCACACTACAATAAAATGCAATAAAAAGCACACACAATAACACTTACAAACGATAATAAATCGGTGTGGGCGCAATTTGCGTAGTCGCGCTGCGCAAAGTTCCGAGAAACGGCAAAAAATCTCCACGAGCACTCAGAATTCCGCATGCTTGGTCCCCAAACCTTAAAAGTATTTCTTTGGAGGAAACTATATCCAATTCTGCCCGGGAGGGCAGAAAGCCCACCAGACACTAGGGTGTGTTTTTCATTTGAAAAATGAGTGGTTGTGGCCCACTCAGGCTTTGGGCCCATAACCCAATATCACATATCAGCAGTCATTCTGCCCTGCATTTGGGGATGATGGAAGGTGTTTTTCTCAAATCTGCCTCCTGGCAGGGGGCAGAAGGCCCACTAGATCGCCCAGGAGAGTGTTTGAAGATGGCGAGCGCCCCTCCATAGCAGTGGGCTAATGCTCCTCACACCATCCAGCCTCAAAGGTCTTTCTGACCACTGGGGGCAGAGAGGAGATAGTTGCCTCTAATCTGCCCCTGTGGGAACAATGCCAACTAGACAATAGGGTGTATTTTTTTTATCGGAACAATAGGTGGTGTGGCCTGGCCAGGCATAGGCATAGCATCTACCCCCAAATATCCCCCAGCAGCCTTTTTGCCCCCGTAGGGTATGGATAGGAAGATTTCTTCCAATTTGACCCCTGGCAGGGCAGTGTGAATGCCCGCTAGACCCCCAGAAAGCCTATATGGGGGGGCAGCCCTCATAGCAATGGGCTAATGCTTTGCTTGACTACAGCCCCAAAAAACCACCATGCATTTCTGTGAACTAAACTCCTGAAGCAGGCCAACATGGTGTGCCTCATAAGGATCCTGTGACATTTTCTTACCCACAATGCCCTGAAAATCTAAATTTTTGATTAAAATCGCACATTTACCTTAGATTTCTGTGATGTAAACTTTTAGAAACCATAGGGATCTACAAAATTCCTACCACCCAGCATTTCCCTTTGTATCCCAATAAAAATGCTGCCCCACTCGGGTGGCTGGGCCTAGCACCCATGATATAAAACCCTAAAATGCAATGTGAAGAAATCAGAAACAGGGGTAGTTTTAGTTTTTGGGCCCGGACTCTGGGGCCACCTAGGGAAACCAAACATACTCAGACATTTCTGAAAAATAGACAACTAGAAGTGTCCAGGGTGGGGTGCCTCACGTGGATCCCGAAACATGTTACGACCCACAATGATGTGCAAATCTCAAACGTTCACTGAAATCACACATTTAGCTTGCATTTCTGTAATGTAAAGCTCCAAAAACCAGAGGGATCCACAAAAATCCTACCACCCAACATTCTCCCACTTATCCAGATGAATATGCTACACCACTTGTTTGGCTGGGCCTAGTCCCCCACAACAGGCACACATCAAGCAGGATCAATGAGAGCCGCCCCACAGGATTCCCATTGACGTTGGTTTGATGAGTGACTTTCACAGGCACTAGGCCCAGCCACACAAGGGGAATAGCACTTTTATCAGGACAAGTGGGAGAATGTTGAGTGTTAGGAATTCTATGGACCTTCATGGAGCTCAGTTACAGGGATCCAGACAGCCAAGAGTTAACACCTGTGTCAGGAAATGGAGATCTTGAGAAGTTGTGGGAACAGGCAGTAGATGGGACAGCAACCCTGTGGTGTAAGTCATTGGATGCCAGTCCCTTAAGTGGCAGGTCCATTTTCTACCAGATGGTGGCGCTGTACACGTACCCCGCAGAGGGCCCTGAAGACCTTCAGTTTGAAAAGGGAGATGTGCTGGATATCCTGTCAGAAGTAAATTAAGACTGGCTAGAAGGTCACTGCCACGGGAAGATTGGAATTTTCCCAAAATGCTTTGCTTCTCTAGCTGAATGAAAAATCCTTCAACATGCACAAGACTTCATCAGACCCCAAAGCTGTGGCTTGAGTTTCAGGGGCTTCTGCAATGGACATGTCAGCCCTCGTTACAGTGGACGCTGCAGTTATGTCGACCTTGTATCACTCTCACTAAAGAGCTCTCTGTGCAGTTCTAACCTGCCAGACGCCCAGGGAAGTGATGAGGTACAGCCTGAACAGCCAATGAGTGGGATCCACATCTGAAGACTGACTTCATCCCACTCCCCATCAGCCGTGGCTACGGGGCCAGTAGCAAGCCATGTGATTTATGAACGGTGTACTTTTTCCTGCAGACTTATATATAGAAACAGCGGCATGTTTCACACCAGAAGCAGATGCATTTCTTTAGGTAATAAATGTTCACCTTTCCATTCCGGACATTGTCAATAAAACCATGAACACAAAGAAAAGACACATCATTTTTGGTTAAAAGTGAAGACTCTTATTCTCATCACATAGCATTTTGAAGAAGTTTCTCTATTTAAGCTGTTGAGAGGGAAATAGAACCAATAAAACTCTGCTAAATTTGAGCCTGTGGTTTCCAGACACAATTGTCAGCACTGGCAGCTATGAAAGTCTGCCACATAGCAGCACTGTTTGACTAATTTAGAGATGAGCACAACAGTTGTTAATTACTTTTAATGAGACTAATACCTGTCGCCCAAGCCTCTCTTATAGCTTTGAGGGCCTCGGATAGTCTGAATTGTCACATTGTAGCTGTGTTGTTATCGTCCTTGGCAGCTCCGGGAGGGTCAAAGAGTGGGGCGAGCTGCAGTGGTCTCCTTACGAGGGCCCTAGCACTTATGTATTATACAAATTAAGCACTGCAATAAAAGTTCATGTGGAAGGAACCTCTATATTTTCTGTTGGTGACGACGTTCGAAAAACGAGTAACGAAGGCCTTCTCTGTTTCACAATTTTTAAAATATGTTTATTATGATTAATTAAAGAGATACATGTGCAAAAAAAAAAAAAGGAATTCTATGGACCTTTGGTGATTTGGGCAGCTTAGTCACAGAAAAACAAGAAAAGTGCACAATTTTAGGTAAAACTTGAGTTATACTGTGCATTGTGGATCAGAAAACTTTGTGGGATCCACACCACCATCAACTCCCCTGGTTGTCTGCTTTTTTGCAATGTCTGCCTTTGGTAGGTTCTCCTGAGTGGGTGCAGAGTCCATGGTCCAATAAGCACAGCTACCGCCATTGCCATTTCAGATAATTTGTGTGACAGGGACTGTTGATGTTTCCACTTTGTGTTTTTGGGCTCTTTCCTGTTGTGTGTATTAGGCCTACCTAAACAAGTGAGGTACGATGTTTGTCAAGGGACTTAGCGTTGTGCTAGGTGGTGGGAAACCTATGGCTCTCTACAGATTTCAGAATTTTCATCACAGAAATGTGAGGAAAAAGTGTTTTTAGTCAAGGTCTGAGGTTTGCAAGGTCTTCTGGGTAAGCAAACCTAGTGCAAGCTACAGAAGCCCAGGATGGCTAGTTTTAGAAAATGTACAGGTTTGTTAGGTTTCCAAAGGTGCCAGCTGAGCTAGGGCCCAAAATCCATATCTACCCACTTTGCAAAAGAAATGTCAGTTTTCAGTAGACCTTTCCTATTGCAGGTACTAGGCCTACCCACACAAATCACTTTTATCGGGATCTAAAAAAGCCACCTGCATTATTCATCGTGCTACTAGAAGAATCCAAGATATAGAAATACCATATTACTTAAAAAATACACATAATGAGGAGCCCTTCATGTTATATGAAAACCTAAAAAATGATAGATGGATCCTAATATTTTCTAATGCAGATAATTTAGTACAACTAAGCCTTGTCATACCTAGATGATGGTTGGGATCTTTAAATGTGTCCCAAACCATTGACTTATATATTCACCATACATGGTGAATATGAAAACACAATTATTGCTTTCATATATGCCCTACAATCAAATATACATAGTGGGTCTTATACGACCTCTTAAATCACATATAAAGCCTTATTTTGACTTTGGTGGTCTCGGAGCTGGGCCACCTTGCTGCCGCCCCAGTCTGAGACTGCCAAAATAAATCGCCCGCAAGAGTACGAGTTCTAAAGTCCCTGTTGGGTAGTTCTCTGTCAGTCCTACAGTGGTGACTTTGAAATAAGCACTGCAATGAGAGCGTCAAAGCAGTTCCTACAGGGTATGGACTGTCAAGTCCATTCCCTGCAGGAACTGCGGTGCATACATATGGGGTGCACAACATGTGCCCCCTTGCATGAATCCTATGGTGCAGAGACAGCAGGGGACCCCCTCTAGGCCACCCTTTCTGTCCTCACCGCTACACATTTCATGGTGGACCCAGTGCCATGAAAACTGTGGTGGTGAGGAAATTGTAATATGTGTGGCGGTGCTCCTTCAGCACCACCAGCATATTACTAGCCTGACACCACTGCAAGACTGCTTGGGATCGCGCATCCCTGGCAGCAGCAGTGGTTCTGTGCGGTATGACTGTTGTAGTCAGAATATGGCGGGTGGACCGGCGGTCCAAAAAGGCCCTAAGCATTTAGCAGCTAACTACTACCCACAAAAATAACCATAGAGTTTGAAAACGCCATGACTCAAATGATTGTAAAACTTTACTCCTCCACAGCCATAGAAGGCTGTTACTACCATGTCAATCAACTATCTGAACTAAATGTAGAATATTCTACAAACGTCAAATTGCCTTTGAAATAAAAAGAAATATTATCACTAGGCTACGTCCCTGTTACAGAGGTAGGTAATCACTACAAGTTATCAATAGAAAGGTCTTTTTACCAACACAATGAACACAAACTAAGCCCCCTAATGGATTATTTTCTGGATACTTGGGTTGGCAAACTGCATCACTCCGGACATATACATCAACCCAAATTCCAAATTCCATGGTGGAATGTCTATGACATCACTTTGGCATAGGAAGCCAAAACAAACAATGCACGGGATGCAGGGATGAACTACACCTTGCATTTTAAAGTATAGGAGTGCGACCAAACAGTGTTCGTTTGCATCTGAATTAGTCGGTCAGGACTGCTGAGCAGGTGTTATAGGCCTCTTGACTGAGACGATGTCGGGAGGAGGAAACTCAGTCCACCATCTTAATGAGGCCCTTAATGTCAGTCTCTCAGTAAGAAAGACAGGAAAAGATTACTCAGTAAATATAGCCAAAAGCATAATATAAAATCGATACTCACCTACAAAACTTCCCAAATACTATAACATAATCTTAGCCAGCATGACAAATTATTTTATATATAAATAAAACAACATATTTTATTACAAACTAAAATAATATATATTTATAAATAAACATCAGCATATCTAGCATAAATATATGATACATAAATATTTTATAAAATACCAAATCTAAATTAATACATCATTAATAATACATATTTATTCTATTTTTGTTATTTAATTAGACAACATTTCAAAAATGTGAAAATAACACGTAATTATAAACATTAATACATCTTCGACATTAAAAAACAATCTTTGAACATATTTTACATTTCAAAAAGATTTAAAAAAATATAAAATATAAAAAAATTATAAAATATTACAACTATTTTGCATAATTAAATAGATATTTGACATATTTTACATGTTATTAAGTGTTTAAAATGTAAATTTTAAAGAAATATTTAATATGTACATTATTTTTTACATGTAACATAATTATTATGGACACTCATGATCATTAGAAACTATTATTTAGAATAATTATTAATAAAAATAAACTTAATTCACTGATTTTATCATATTCATTTGCATACCATTAAAATATTTAACATTACATTCAATTTAAAATATTCACTTTTTTAAAAATCTCTCCTAAAAACCCAACAACCCACTACTAAAAAAATTACTTGTACATTATTTTTATATATCAATCCAACTAAAAATGCAAATTTAAAAAATGTCATTATTTGTAAATATATCTTACTACAAATAACAAATATTAAATATATAAAATGTAGCGCACTACAATAAAATGCAAAAAAATGCATACACAATAACACTTACAAATGATATTAAATAGGTGTGGGCGGAATTTGCGTAGTCGCGCTGCGCAAAGTTCAGCGAAACGGCAAAAAATCTCCACGAGCACACAGAATTCCGCATGCTTGGTCATTTCTTGTTCCGCCCATTGAGGTTTAATTTTTCTGATAGGCGCATCGTGCCAGAATAAATCCTGCCCTGTATATTTATCCAAGAAGATACTACCATTTTGTGTAATACCCCTACTCAACTGGAGTACTTTCTACTGGCTAATCAGTAAGTGCTACCTCGTTGGGTAAATGTATAGTGCCTTTCGTACACTGTAGCTGCATAAAGAATAAGAAGAATTATCTCCAGTACGCGCATTTCAATGCTTTCTCCTCTGAGTTGAAGGTCTCAGCTACACCGCTTGTCCTCGCTGCTGTAGAGAGGAGGATAACCACTAGTAAACTGGGAACTTTAGTGAAGCTTTCGTGGGACCAGCCACGTCCTTCTAGGAGCTTCCATGAATATCACAAACTATAACCAGTCAGAAAGCGAAGAGCCCCGCGAGCTTGCACATAATAAAATACCCTGCACCTGTGTTCGCACACGGTTGTATACTTCTCTGAGATGGAACGTCATCCCGTGGCCGCGGGTTCTAGAAAAGTCCGAGTATGTATCGGTACAGGACACATATACGGAAATGGTTGTGTTACAAAACCGATAATCTGTGAAGTGCTTTGTTGCCCCCAGTGAAAGTTAATAGATTTCCTTATAAATTAAATTATTTTATTTAATGGTTAACCGCGGCTGGAGCCTGCCCCTAGGAAACACGGACTGGCCACTTCTCAATTACTGCATGGCCCATGTATTCCGTGGATGTGCTCAACCGGGTGTTGTCGCATTCTGGCTCTCACAGCTGACACCATAACACGGAATAAACTAGATGCCACACGCAGAAGTGCGCGTGAGGGCTCTGGCTGGGAGCACCGTCAGTGAGTGGGAGAGTGGCTCAGCAAGGTCTCTGTTGTTTTAAATAAAAGCTAATAGTGCAGTGTTTTACTTATGTAGCTACACCATGCATCCTCACTCTGATATTGAAAACCAAACCACCACAAACAGCTTTGGCTAATAAAAACAGAGAAAACTGCAATTTTGCTGTTCTATTTTTGAGTGTGGTGCATTCACTGTTGAAAGTGTGTCCTATGGGATTGTGTCTATTTTGGTGTCATTATTTTCCTCAAAACACGCAAAGGTCTGGATTCCTGAAAGTAGATTTCCTCCTCTTCTCGTAAATAAGGAAAGCATATGTCTTTGTGGGCCCACGCTGAAGCCGGCTGAATAGCAGCAGCCCCTCCCCGCCTGCCTCACGAATTCTACACGAGGATTGTGCACGAAAAAATGAAGGATGCAAAGAGCACCATCAAGAATTACAGCTAACATTTCGGGGTGAAAATGCGGAGAAGGCACACCTGCTTAGCCACAACCTTGATCACGAATTTGTTGACCGATTAAGGCATTAGAAAATTTGAGCTTCAACTCGGGCACCTGTTTTATTTATATCTGTAAGTGCTTCCCGTTGAGGTTCAATTTTTGTGACAGGAGCATCTTGCAATTATGAATCCTGCCCTGCATATTTATCCAAGAAGATGTCACCGTTTTGTGCAATACCTCTACTGTACTCACCATCACCAACCACCATGCCCACAAATTCTGTTCCGCCGCGGATCGCAGAATTTTTGGCAATTTCTGCGGAATGTGGAATTGCCAAAATGTTGCAAATTACGCGAGCAGAACGGAATTTACCGCCCACCCCTGATAGTATTTACAATACTATTTTCAAATGCTCATGGCACAATATTTTTTCATCATAACATTACAATATTTCTTTTTAGTAAAACAAGGCATCAAATAAATACATTAGTGCATAGTACAGAAGAGGGTCGTTCACAAATGCAATCTATGGTACAGAAAATACTGGAGAGGGGGAGCACGGAGCACAGATGTCAGGCAGATTCACATGTAAAGGTCATGGGGAAAGATGAGTTTCAAAGTTAACAGTTGCAGGTGGTACACAAATATTTCCTCTGTACTGATTCCAAGGACCTCAAACACTAATCCACTTTTGAGGGTGACCCCTCGCCAGGCAAACAGTTTTTTCACGGAATATACACCAATCCATACTTTCTTTCCATCCATCCATCGTAGGCGGCCTTGCAGATCCCCACTGCTGTACATTGTTCCGCTTAGCTATCATGGCCCCAAGAGCGACCCATTGAGTTTAAATTTAAATTAAATAATAAGCTTTATTCGATTTTTAAATTAAAAATCATGAAAGCATTGACAATACAAAAATAATAACAAAAGAACACCATAGACATTTCATTACATAGACACAATAAACACAGTAAACACCGTAAACACAGTAAAAAACCCTCATTCAACAATTATAGTGCAAGATTCAGTTACCATTAAAAAACTCTAAGTATTTGTCCTATGTAATGTGCAGGGAGCTCGGGTAAAAATCATACAGATCCCAAACGCGAATTGTTCCTTGTCTTTCATTGGGGGTACAAGCTCGTAGAAAGGGGACAACATCGGTGTTTTTAAATTTAATTAGTACCAGATCCCCAGCAAAGCATTTGGGCAGCGTCCCTAACCATCCCACCTTCCTGACACTCAAGATGCCCCCGTCTAGCCCCGGCGGCAATGGTCTATTCTTTTTTAGCCAATAGGTGGCCTTGTTTAGCAAATCCTGCTGGGATTCGCGTGTTCCCTGGGTGAGGGCAGGGACCCCAGAGAGGACAGACACATACGGGGCGGCCTCAGGGGGCAGGTTAATATGTGGCATTCTTGCCAAGGCGGATCTAGCCACTCTGTGGGTTTTCGGAGCAGGTTTGACAGATACTTTGGGGCCTTTTAGAATAGGTGTGCGTGATGGCTGTATTTGGGTGGCCTCATTACCCGATTTATACATTTCGGGGGCGGTGATAGGGTTAGGACAGACGCATGTGGCCATAATGGTAGCTGGAAGCGAGTGCTTTCTTATTACTGACTCAATATTGGTCAGGCTTTCCCCTAAATCATTCATTTTTGTGACCAAGGGAGAGATGGTAGCAACCAGCAGTTGCTCGATTTTGGCCAATAAAGTCGTATTGAGAGACAAAAGAGGGTCCTCAGATTTGTCCGCGGCCGGGTCCTCGATAAATGCTATTGGGTTAGCAAGTGATGGTATAACATTGCACAGTATTTGTGTACTTGTATTGTTCCCAAAGTTAGTTTCGATGTCATGCTTCCATCTATTGTAAGAACCCAGGGGGGCGGCATTTACTTGGTTGTGAGCTTTATCAGCGGGGCCATTTGCTTTAAGACAAAAAGAATCCACAGATGGGGAGGTTATGAGATCAGGGGCCTACTTTGTACCGCACAGGGCGTTGAGTTCCTCCCATATGGACATCGTGTTTGTAATAGTTTAGAGAAAAACCAACCAAAATAACGAATAATACTCTTAAGGCACGATACCTCCCTCTGTGGTAGAACGAAGTGGGGTGGCCCGTCCCGTCCTCCTCAGGCCTCGGAGGGCCACAGAGGGCCCGCCCTTTGCCCGGGCTTAGCCCGGCGTCCCGCTCGCGTCCCGCAAAGCTGGGCGTGTCTCCCCTTTTGGGCGCCTCCTGGCGCTTCCCCCGTGATTCAGGAAGCTGCGCCGCCGCTCGGGCCGCCGGGAGATGTAGTCCCGGAGCAGCGGCGCTGTGGACTGCAGATTTGGGCTCCTGGCGGTGGCGGCAATGTTGTGGACCTGCTCGGCACACCCCTGCTCCAGCCCGGTGAGTTCAAAATGCCCCCGCGCTCCGCCGAGCGTGTCTCCCCTTTTGGGCGCCTCCTGGCGCTTCCCCCGTGATTCAGGAAGCTGCGCCGCCGCTAGGGCCGCCGGGAGATGTAGTCCCGGAGCGGCGGCGCTGTGGACGGCAGATTTGGGCTCCTGGCAGTGGCGGCAATGTTGTGGACCTGCTCGGCACACCCCTGCTCCAGCCCGGTGAGTTCAAAATGCCCCCGCGCTCCGCCGAGCGTGTCTCCCCTTTTGGGCGCCTCCTGGCGCTTCCCCCGTGATTCAGGAAGCTGCGCCGCCGCTAGGGCCGCCGGGAGATGTAGTCCCGGAGCGGCGGCGCTGTGGACTGCAGATTTGGGCTCCTGGCGGTGGCGGCAATGTTGTGGACCTGCTCGGCACACCCCTGCTCCAGCCCGGTGAGTTCAAAATGCCCCCACGCTCCGCCGAGCGTGTCTCCCCTTTTGGGCGCCTCCTGGCGCTTCCCCCGTGATTCAGGAAGCTGCGCAGCTGCTAGGGCCGCCGGGAGATGTAGTCCCGGAGCGGCGGCGCTGTGGACTGCAGATTTGGGCTCCTGGCGGTGGCGGCAATGTTGTGGACCTGCTCGGCACACCCCTGCTCCAGCCCGGTGAGTTCAAAATGCCACCCATTGAGTTTGTGCAGCATTTAGGTCTGTAGGCTCCCAAATATTCAATAGACATCTCCTAGCTTCCAGCAAAAGCGTCACACCCGTCACCTCCTGCATGACATTATGTACCATGTTCCAGTAATCTATCATATATCGACATTCCCACAGGATATGAAAAAACGTCACCAACTGACCACATCCACGCTTACACAAGCCATCTTCCGTGAACCCCATTATAATCAGACGTGGACCAGTGACATAAACCCTGTGCAATATTTTCAACTGGACGAGCCTCAATCTCGCCGGAATCGCAACTTCCTTAGGCGAAGAAACTGCTGATTGTCAATCTTCATCGTCTATTTCAATACCTTCCTGCGTCCACTTGTTCCTTAATTCTGTTAATAGATCAGCTCTGTGATTTATCAATTTTTTATAAATAAGAGAAATGGTACTGTCCGGCAGATGCCCATCCAGTATTCGGTCTTCTAATGGGGACGACTCTGGTATCTCCTCCCCCTTGGGGAATATCGACCTCATTGCATGCCGCACTTGCGCATAGCGAAAATATTCCATCCCACCCAGCTCATATTCAGTCTGTAATTCAGCAAACGTCTTAACCCTTCCCTTCGCCCAAACATCGCCTACAGTAGTAATCTCTATCAAGTCCCATCTGTCAAAACCCTTCGTATTCCATAACCTGCCTAGCCTATCCGATCCAAATAAAGGGGTAGCTAGAGTCAAACGGTTTTTCCATCCCAATGAACAGGTAACACCGTGCCATATACGTAAAGCTACTCTAGTCGGTCCCGTTAAATTTTTCTATATAGATCTAGTATACAGCGCTCTGCTATAATAACCACCTGGGAGCAGCCACTTGTCCATTGCATAACCCAGATCCGCATTGGACCCGTAAGTACCATGATTTATAGCTCCCAACTGAGATGGCCAGTAGTATCTTTTAATATCAGGAAGGGCAATTCCTCCGTTGTACCATGGGAGCGTCAACTTAGCCAACGCTATACGTGATCTGCCTTCCCAAAGCAGACTACGCTGCAGTCCCTCCACTTCTCGAAAGTAACTAGCTGGTACTACATCCAAAGTGTTCTGGAGGGCATAGAGGAAACGGGGCAGATACATCATTTTAAACAGGGCCGCTCGTCCTAGCAGCGACAGCGGAAGTTTCTTCCAGCCAGCCACGTCGCTTTTCAGCCGAGCCAGTGGAGGAAGAAGGTTCTTATCATATCGAACTGTGGGATCCATTGAAATATAAATCCCGAGATACTTGAAACCATCCCTAGCGTTCTGAATAGGACAGTTACGAGGCAGGACGGGGACATCGCCACACAACACGTAAAGATAGGACTTTGTCCAGTTTATTTTCAATCCCGAATTCCTACCATAAGAGACCAAAACATCTCAGACAACATTAAGGGATTTCATGGGAGAAGTCAGATAAAGTAAAATGTGGTCTGCATATAAAGAGATCCGATCTTCAAATTGTGGGGACCAACGAATACCCTTGATCGAGGGCTCCCAACGGATCCAAGCCGCAAGAGGCTCAAGAGCCAGCGAGAACAGAAGGGGCGAGTGTGGACACCCCTGTCTAGTGCCCCGCCCAAGACAAAATGGCGCTGATACACGATTGTTCACAACAACCTGGGCAAGAGGTTCGGTATATAATAGCCGCACCCAGCTAACGAACTCAGGACCAAAATCAAATTTAGCCAAAACAGCCCACAGATATGGCCATTTCACCGTATCGAAGGCCATCATCGCGTCTAGTGACACTAGTATGGCCGGTTCTCGCAAGGTATGCGCCCTAGCTAGAACTCCGTGCAATCGCCTTAGGTTCAAAGCCGTATTCCTATGTGGAATAAATCCAGATTGATTGGGATGTACCAGTTCACTAATAACCTTGATCAACCTATTGGACAACACTTTAGCCAATATCTTGGGTTCCGAATTCAGCAATGAAATCAGCCTGTACGAAGCACAATTGGATCTCGGCTTCCCCTCCTTGGGTATCACTACTATCGAAGCCACTCTCTGGTCTCAGGGCAGGACCCCACGTTCTCGAGCTTCCAAAAACATGTCTCTCAAATAGGGGGAAATCTTGTCCGGTCTAAGCTTGTACAACTCGATCGGAAGACCATTGGGACCCATTGCTTTCCCAGAATTCAAAGAGCGCACCGCCAAGGCAATCTCATCCACCATAAGCTTACTACCCATGAGGTCACGATCCTCCTCAGTCAAACATGGAAGCTGAATATCCCTCAGTATTAGGCACGAGTCTTCCTCCGGTCTATCTGAGACGGAGGCGTAAACATTACGAAAGTAATCCGCAAAACCATCTACTATCCCTTGTGGGTCATTTATACGATTCCCCTCCGTAGTCTCAATCTCAGGAACTTCCCGATCTGCTCTATCCCTCCTGTTCAACCAAACAATCAGTTTACCGGCCTTGTCCCCCACATCATATAAACGCCCCTGCTGCTCTCGGCTCAGGGCCTTCGCACTATCAGTGACCAGAGTCCTGTACTCAAGCTGCTTAAGTTGCAAATCGTGCAGTCTAGCACAGGTAACCTCCTGCTCTATTTCCATTTCAATATTCGCTATGTCCGATTCAACTCTCACCACATCTTCCTCTTCACCCAACATTCATTAAACACAACCATAGGAGCAAAAGTCTAGTTATGCACAATGCTGGCTAGTGGTGTAAGAAATTGGTAGGGGTAGCCATTGAAACAGCACTTTCCACCATGCAAATTTCTAGTGCAAACACAAGTACCTGCTGCACTCAAGTGGACGGACCTTTAGTGCTGTCTGAGACTGACACAACATAGAATAATAGAACAATTATAAATGTGAAGCACATTGGGCCGTGCAAAGATGACAGAGAGAGCTAGATTTGCAAACCATGAAGGTTTATTAAAAGATTAGCAAAGTTACAAATTTAAATCATCAAATTAGTCATAAATAATTAGTCAGTCCATGAATGCATATAACTCAAAGCAATTCAAAGTCATAAATGCAAA
Source organism: Lissotriton helveticus (assembly GCF_964261635.1). Lineage (NCBI taxonomy): Eukaryota > Metazoa > Chordata > Amphibia > Caudata > Salamandridae > Lissotriton > Lissotriton helveticus. The sequence goes on along the minus strand of NC_136059.1, from coordinate 730,576,409 downwards.
GACACACTATTATAAAGTTGCCATAAAATAAATCAAAGGAGACCCATTTTCCAACGAAGGGAAAACCTTACTCAGCTACACTAGGGAAAAATCACAAAAGTTGGGAAAAAATCAGGCAGAAGGCGACAGCATGAAAAGCCTCTAAAAGATAGTATGACATGAATCAAGTGAGATTCATCAAGCAAGTGGGAAAGGTGATTGTCCAAGAGTCTAACTCATTTGGGCAGGTGAAAAATACATCATTACTATATGGAGTGCAAAGGGCATCAGAGTGCAACTTTAGATTGCTTTAGGTAAGGAACACAGGGGCTTGTTTAAGAGATTTAGGCATGGGACAGGAATGCACTGTATTTAGGCAATGCTGCCCATTTCTGTTCTTTCTCCCGCTGCTGATGCGATTTTGGCAGCCTAGTGCCAATGTAGGCACCCTTGCACCATGGAGGAAGAGTGCCTACATTGTATTCAGGATTTTTTTTTTGTGAAAGAAGGGGCATATTGCTACATAAAAACAATTGAACAGGCAATTTCTTCTTTCTATGTGTGCTGCAGTGTGCAGCACACACAGAGAGAGGAGAAAACAAGGAGAAACACACATTTTTTTTTTGTAAATCCGGAGCAGCGTCGAATTCCATGGGTGTTGCATACAGAAAACCACCTCAAAGCTAATGGAACGCTCACAGGGCGCAGAGTAAGGCAATGCAGCAATTTACACTGGATTGCCTTACTTATAATTTATGAAGCCACTCAAAGCCTTGCAGGGTGGCTTTGTGTGGCTTCATGCATCGAATTGAGGGTCTTGCGTCACCCATGTACCACTTTATGTGGTGCAAAAGTGACGCAGGGCTCTCAAAAATAAGCCCCACATTATTTCTTCAACCTGGCTCCACCTTACGCCATTATATGCCATCAGAATCTATGTACCATGACATCTTTGGAGTTCAGTCATTGATTTATACATAAGTACTCAATATTAAAAACAATTTGTACTCCTTGGCTAAATTATGGTCTCCATACATGTATGAAATGGAAGCCTGACGAACAAGTACTCCTGTTTTATTTTAATTTTCGCCTGAGTACAGTCTTCAATTCGATTCAACATAACTTATTGAAATGTTATCTTTACATCTGTCCCTGTCTGCATTATTGCCACTTGTAATTTGAAAAGGCATCAGGGAGAAATCAAAGAGGGCATTCTCTAGTATAGTACTTCATTCAATCAAACATCCACCACAAAGGTTCATCGATAGAGTACAAAACCAGCTATTTTTCAGATGCGCATCTACCTATTGCTGCAGCATCGCTCGCTCTGGTTTCACTGCTAACGGATTGATGATATTCTGGGAGTGCGAGATATGAACAGCAGGATTTTATGTAAAACATGGCTGTCACTCCTGGCATTCGCTAATGAATTCACAGTTCAACACAGGCAATGATGCAAATAAATTCAAGCACTGCAGTAAAGTTAATTTCATTTGGATCCATAGAAACAATCTGTCTTTTATTGCAGGTTCATATGTATTTGGAGCTTAGTGAACTTTTCCATTTTCTGCAAGACAGTGAGTGGCCTTTGTTTCAAGTATTATAATTTGTTTTATGCCTCTAATTGCCATTTGATAGTTACATCTTTAGTAAAGCAATTAAGTCTGTTTCGGCAATGGTACAACAGCTGCGCAACAACTCCTGTCAGCTATAGTTTTGGAATGGCAGACGTATACAGGTAGAACCTTACTGAAAATTCAAATGTAACTCCCATGGGTCCTTTTGAGCAAGCTAAATAATTTCATCCGAGATATCCGGTAATCATGAAGGCCATTTTCTTCAAAGAGAAACCCAAATTTAGAAGGTCGACCGACGGAAAGAACGAGTAAAAGCCACAAAAATGCAACTGAACCTCAACATCTGCGGCAAAATAACACCAACCAATAATATAACTCTAACAATACCAACATAACAATAATAACACAATGACAACAGCGTGTTCGTTCATTCAGCACACGATATGGGTACAGTAGAACAAAGATGACCACTTCCAGTCAAAATAGAACTACTACAACAATCAACAAACTACAGCGAACACAATATAATGTGCAGGCGCATAGACACAATCTACGCATCAAAACCTACAATACCAAAATGATGCCTCGAAAGTGTGGCAAAACTGCTACACAAATTAAAGCTGAACCCTGTCAATAGTCCTCCTTCAGGCATCTGACATCAACACGTGCAAAAATCAAGTCAAACCTTATGCTTGGAACCAACTCTATATTTCACATTTATATTGTCCCAGGATCTTGCAGCATCAGTGGAGTAGCGTGGGCGGGGCCATGGGGGCGATGGCCCCTGGCTCAGAAAAGCAGATGGATACTTGTCTTGGCACCCAACGCTACGCTACGCCGCTGTGCCGCATGGTTTGAAATTGTAAACATTGCGGCACAAAATTAAATGTTTGCAGCATTTTTTCAGTAACTATAATGATAACAGTGCATCTGTTGTTCCTGTTTTTGATATAGGACAGTGGGCTAATATCCCTCCCAAAAGACCATCCCATGCATCCTGCCCTGCTCCCCAGAACCTTTAACCAAAGACACACACATCTAGCATTCTACCTCTCCCACTCACTCTCAAAAGACTGTCGGTTTTAGAAATAAAGGTGTCAGTAGGAAAGACTGTTTTACAGCTTGAAAAAGTAGAGCATTCCATGTATGTCTAATTTTTTTCTCTAACCCTTTGTTTTCGACTAGTAAACCAGAAGATCGTGCAAATCCATGTAAAGTGCTCCATTCTTTCTCTTGCTTTTTGTCAACTAAGCAGGGCTGGGGTGACCAGGGTCAACCGAAGTGTACACCCCCATCTGTGTGAGGGCGACTACTACTTCATAAGCCCAGACTATGCTGTGATTGGAGGTGCTGGCAGCTGCGTTCTAGTCCAGGGACGCAGGCCTTTATTTCCATTCCCATCCTGGGTTAAATGCCCTATCTCAACCTGAAGTCATGTGACTGTCTGTTTACTTCACACATAAAAGACATGTTCTCTTATATGTGAGATGAGACTTAGGGGCTGACTACGAATTGGCTGAGCGGCAGTGGAACCGCCCAGTCACACCACCAAACCCTTGTGAGAACTGCCCTCAGTATTAGGACTTTTTTAGTCACTGACTGGCGGTTCTTTTAGGATTCCCAAGGCAGTGCCTATAAAATAGGCACGACAATGGGAATGTCAAATGAAGTAACAGCACGTCATGGACTGTGAAGTCCATGGCATGTTGAAACTTGGGGTGCTTGTTGACAGGGGGGCACATGTTGTGGGTGCTTCCACATGGAGTGATACAGCAAATGAATGATGGACGGAATGCTGACAATGCAAACATTCTCCCCCAGTCAAAAGATCTAGGTTAACTCCATTGTTTCACTGTTCCACATGGAGTGAGGCACAAGGGGGCCCTGAAGGGTCCCCTTTCTTTCCTCACTGCCACTGTTTCATGCAGGAAAGACCTTCATGAAATCAGTGGTGGTGAGGAAAGTCATAATATGCTAGGCAGGGCAGTGGTGGTCCTGTCAAGCATATTACAGCTTCAAGACCGACGCACCACCACCATGGAATGGCAGTTCACTGATGTCATAATGTGGCAATCAAGGCCCACCACTGCCGCCCCACCATGAGTTTGCTGGTCAGATGACCACCAGTCTCGTAATTAGGACCTTACTGTCACAGCAACAGTGTACACTGACTGTAAAACCATTAGAAACAGGACTTCAGGTCAGTCACATTAGACTCGCTAACAGAGCAGCCATGGCTGGCACTGTCAGTGAGATTGTAAGGAACAGTACTTCAGTTCTGTCACAACAGCATCACTGTCATTGCCACAATCTGCAAGCTGTTATCACACTGACCTCATTGTCTCAGCATATGTCTGTACGGATAGCAGTGGTGGCTGGTTATGTTGGAAAGTGGTGGGCATAAATGTTGAGTATGACTTTTATGTAGCAAGCAAAATGAGCATGTTTAATGAGCAAATGTTGATTTCTGTCACATACCTTCTAACTGCAAATCAAGAAGAGGTGCAACTCCAATTTGTCACAGAAAATAATTGTGTTAGGGCCATTCGGTATCACTAACAAAGTAAAATGTGTCGTTTAGGTATGGATTGCTGCAGTTCTGTTTCAGTTTCACACAAGCTGTACAATTAAGGTTGGGTAATGGGGCCAAGAATTAGAGTTGAGGTAGCAAGCTTTCAATGTGTGGTGAGGGATGCAGATTGCAAAGAGAAGACCAATGTTCCTCATCTTATAAGAGATATACCATGGGATGTAGACCTGAGCAAAGCACTTACCTCGTGCACAGCACGCAATGTTCCTGCTGTTGTAGTATTAAAAATGGCAGACCATCTTTTTCTAAAAGTCTGCCAAACTTTTCTGATTCCATCTCTCAGCCTGGCCTTATCCACTGGAAGGGTGTTCTGTTCTGTTTTGCTACATCGTTGACACTGTGGGTGCGATTCCATAGAACTTATGTCATTATGTACATAATATTCTGCTAACATACCCTTCTTGGTGAAAGTCAGTTTTACAAATACTTATGATTCCACCCCAAAATACCCCTCCTGCTCCAGAAGGTCTTCTTTTCCTAAACCAGCCTCTCCTTACCCCTCCCCGCATCTGTACGTGATCTTTCCTTTCCGTCTTTCCTTTATTTGCCCAGATTATAACTTCATCTGCCCCCCTTTACACGTTTCTTCTGGTCTCTTTGTACATTTTGGCTCTCTCATTCTTTGCAAAAAGATCTTGCTTCTCATGAGAATACTCCAACCTGAACTGCCTATGCAGGTCCTCCTCAGACGAGCAACAAGCATACTTGTACAAGTTTTGGGGTATCACCCCGTCAGCCAGGCTAGCTTCACTTCAGTGGTATGGTGAGCATGGGCCAAACATATGGGCATACACGTTCCACTCATGGTGACAAATGCAAAAAGAACAAATGATAAATTAGAATGCTGAGCAATGCCAACAACTCACCCCAAGTACAGAGATCTGGGCCTTAATCCATTGGTTTTTGCTCACCACTCCATTTAGACCCAGCCATATGCAAATCAGTCTTGACCCTTCTCCTCATGGGAATATTCAAGCCCGAACTGCCAGGTCAGGTTCTTCCTGGAACAGAAACAAGCATCCTACGACCAATTTTGGGGCATTACCTCTCATCAGCCAAGATAGCTTGACTATGGTGGCATGGTGAGCACAGGACCCACGTCTGGGCATACCCATCCCTCTCAGGGCGACAAATGCAAAAAGAACAAAATGATGCTGAACAATGTCAAACACTCAACCTCAGTACAGAGATGCAGGCCTAAATCCATATTTTTTTCCTCGCCACTCCATTCCAGTTTGGACCCAGCCATTTACAAATCAGTCTTGTGCCTTCTTCCCATGGGAACAGTTTAGCCTGAACTGCCATGCCAGTTCCTCCCTGGACTGGACACAAGGGTCAAGACTGATTTGTATAAAGCTGCATCCAAATTGGGCTGGCATGATGAGCTTAAAAATGAAGGATTTAGGCACAGATTTCTGCACTGGGGATTTGTGTTTGACATTGCATTCATTCCATCAATTGTTATTTTTGCTCTCTTCTTTCTGCACACAGTTGTCTCTATTTAATTAGCTTATTCTTCATGCTACATCCCTGACAGCCTTTCTCAAGTATACTTTGGTATTTTGCTCTCTCCTTGTGCCCACCTCGACCCCCAGTACTCCCTTTACACAATCCATGCAGACAGATGGAAGAAACATCTCAATGCAGTAGTTTGCTCTTTACCTTGGTCACCTTGGTCTGTCACGCACCCTACCGTCAGGGTGAAGGCAGAGAAGTCTGGACATTACAGCACAGCTCAGAACAGATAATGATTTGTGTTCTCTGGACGAGAGAGAGGGAATACAGTGGTAAAACAGGCTGCAGTATGATCTGGAGGGTTTCCAACCAGCCCACTGCTCCCACACTTCCGTGGAAGTGTGGAGCCCCAAGGGCAGGCTATTATTCTCAAACAAACCAATCCAGGCTTTCCTCTTATGCAGCTTTATACTTAGCATGACAGAAAACCAGCGATGGATTGGAGCAGGTGAACACAATGCTCCAAAGGAGGTCAAAGAGGCGGTGCTTTGTTCCCCCAGCTCCCAAACAGAGCGCTCGGTTCTAAGCCTGAACTGCACATGTTGGATCGTACCCAATCCGAAACTTGTCCAACCTGACATGTGCACTGAATGCTGATGTGGTCATCATAAGGCATTCACTGCCAATCTTCCATTGGTCATCCCCTTCCTTACCGCCTGCCCCCGCAGGCTGCACCTACGTAGCAGCCATGGAGCCCAATAGTCCTTGTGTAATAAGGAATTCATTGATGGTGCTGTGTTGATGGGGCAACGCTGTTCTGTCCTCAAAGAGAAACCACATCTGACTGACAGTAAGGCGGTCATCACACAATGCACACTGTCAAAAAGACAGCCTGCCCTAACAGGGAGCTGATATCACACCGCTCTCACTGTCACAGTGACAGCCTGCACAGATTGTGAGTCAGATATCACTCGATGCACACTGTCAGAGAAAGTTTGCACTGACAGTGAGACTGTAAGCAGCACCACAGACATGAGGGTCTGCTGCCTGGTGGCCCCTCCCCTTAGCAGGAATAACTTATCGTAATTTCTCCCAAAAACCTTGAAATGTAGGTATCAGAGCAGCACCTAGAATACCTGAGAGACACAACTTCACGAAAATATTTGCCGTTTGCTTGTGAATAAACATGTTGCTTTGTCATGTTTCCAATCCTATGATGTCATTCACATGTAATGTCACATTGTCAATTTCTTTTTATAATGTATTTGTAAAATGAATTTCTCTGAAAACCTCAGATGAACTGTTGCCAGAAAATATTCATATTAGGTATTTTTTTGTTTTGTTTTCTTCTGCAATTGTCATTGCTTCTTTTATTTCTGATACTGTATACATCCAACAGCAAGTGTCCGGCTAATAATGAAAGTGACCTTACATCATTTCCTTTCACACAGAAACTCTTTTCACAAAAATCATTGAGTGAGATATCACAAAGAATTTACTGACAATTCTGCAACACAATCCATTGAGATGTGACACTGGTTCCGCTAATTCTAACTTTTCTTTGCCTTTATTGATCAAATACCCGATCAGTTCGCAACTAATTTTGCATTAATTGTACAAGAAAGCGTTAAATGTGGAAAATATGTTCCAGTTCCCTGCGAAATCTGGGATTCATCATCACAGCAGCAACTTCGAAACCACTCTGCAAAGCTTTCATGCCTACAAGGATTATGAAGCAAAGGAGGACCAAATTCTTCAGCAAAGTTACCTAATGCTGCAAAAAAGGTAAATTATGGAGCATTATTCAACACATTTTCTGGCTGTAGTATTTTTTTTGTCGATTTGAGCTATGAATATAATGTTTCTTGAATTCAGCACATTTTGCAAGCTGAGTGGAAAATTATGTGACAACTGAATTAAATCCATAATTATCCAATAAACACAACAGCCACAGAATCATAGTACTCCAATGCCCCCAAAAATGTTCACTGGTTTTCAATAATTTTTTCATGAAAGTAACCAATACCTAATTTTAACACATGCCAATTGCTAGCTACATTTTGAAGAGAACAGCTTTTCATGCTAAATGCCTCAAAATAAACTTGCAATATAAAAATACTTAGGGGCCCATTATGATGGCGGGCGGATTGCCCCCGCCAGGCTGGCGGTGGCCACCGCCAGCCTGGCAGGGGCAATCCGCCCGCCATCCACTCACATTTCCCCCCCCGCCATATTAGTATGGCGGGGGACCTCGGCCGACGGAAAGGCCGTCCGCCGCTTTTCCGCCCCGGTCGCCTTGCGGCCGGGGCGGAAAAGAAATAATATGGTGGCAGTGTCTATCAGACACCGCCAGTCATATTATCATGTGCATTTCTCAATACCTTTCCGTGGCGGCATTGCAGGCGGACTTCACTCTGGGGGCCCCCTGCGGGCCCCCGGACTGAAGGTGAGTAGGGGGGTGCACACGGGGGTACCTGTGGTACCCCCCTGCATTAGCATGATCAAAGCGGCAGGCACAGCGCAGTGCCTGCTGCTTTGATTATGCTAATGCGGAAATGCTTTTTTAGCATTGTGGCGGGCGGTGCAGAGAGCACCGCCCGCCACAATGCTAAAAATACAGGATGTGCCCGCCACTGTGGCGGGCACATCCTAATAGTCCCCACGGGACCCCCGTCCTTATGGCGGGCGGGTCCAATTACCACGAGGATGGCGGTCGGGAAAAAAGTCCTTCCGCCATCCTAATGACCCCCTAAATGTTAAAATGACTAATGTGGTCTTAGATTGCCACCTTAGGGTTCAGGTGACATGAACAACCCGGTTGGCCTCCAGATCTAAGCCTTATTTTACCTGAACCCCTATATACAATATTCAGTTATTCATTATGTATCTTGAATATATGCACATCCTCTTAATAATCATAGTTAAAATGCAGCTATGGGGATGAATTAAATCGTAAACACCCCCTTCCCATATTGACCTATTATTGTTAGCTCCACAATGTATAAGTCATGTTGCACATGTGCAAATTACAACTCGCTGGATCAATACATAACAGAACAAAATTGTAGCACATCTTGGTGATATGAGTGTCTCCTTTCAGTCTTCATTGTAAAAAGCCCTACATCAGGTTTCCATGTACCCTATAGAGCAGAGGACATGGTTGGAAAATTGACAAACACAGATTTGTAAATTCGGGATATCTTTGGGCCCCTAGAGTGCTAGTTGTGAAATATGCCTCCAGTGACCTGAAATTGGCAAGTTCACTCAGATCTCTTAGGTAAATGGAGATGGATTGCCTGACTTGCAAGAATCCAAAGCAATGGATTCTAAACAGTTCAAATTCAAGATGCCAATCTGAATACGACTTTTAGTGGGACTGATCCACATTACCTTTCAGTGGTGAGGTAACTGTCCCCACCCAGAGTGAGTCAGTAAGCATACCATCCCAATACACTGCCCAAGAGTGTCGTTGCATAACCAGAAACAGTCTTGGGGCCGTATTATGACTTTGGAGGTGCGCAACTGGGTCCGCCCCACCACCACCCTGCCAAAGCTGTAGTCGGGCCACCCACCAGATTAGGAGTTTCCTCCTGTCTGGTGGGGTTTTTTGGTATTCCCTCTAAAACGGGCACCACAATGGGAACACCAACCACAGTTCCTGCATGGCTGATCAGGAACTGGTGTGAATGCAAACAGAGGGCAAATTGTTGTGTTCCCCTGTTGTGCATCCACAGGGGACAGAGGCACCAGTGGGGCCCTGTAGGGCCCCCTTTGTTTCCTCTCCGCCAGGGTATTCATGGAGGAGGAACCACCATGACAGAGAAAACTCCTAATATGCTTGGCGGGACGACGGTGGTCCAGCCAAGCATTTGTATACCTCTACAACACTGCAACACTGCCAAGGAATGGTGGTTCCCTGGCAGCTGCGGTGGGGCTGTGGTGGTTTGACCACCTGACTCAGAATAGGGTGGTCAGAAGTCCGCCAAACCCGCTCTGTGGCAGAATGACCTGAAATGCCTCATGGAAGCATAAAGACACTAGGCAGCACATTAAAGTGCTGCAAAAGGTAACAGGAAGAATTCCAGGAGAGAGGATTTGTGTGCAACCGAGAAAAGGTACAGAAACTTAAAATAGGAATTAGGAATATGCCAAGGGTCGGCCAACCCCATAGAGGATGCAAGATTCTGGAGTGGGTTTGGACCTATATTTAACATACAGCTCAGGAAGGAGAAATTAGGCAGAGACAGGGGGTTCCAAATACACATTAAAGCATTTCAAAATGTAAGCTTTTAAAAATCAAGAGATCAGAATGTATTTTTTCTGGTGTGACGCCAGCTGCGGAGAACATGAAATGGTGAATATTGTTAGAAGAGTTATATCATGTGCTGTGAATCCAGTATGACAAACTTCAGAAAAGCAGTCCATAGATTCATCTTTCTTTACCTTCATAGAGGGGTAAACAAAATCCTTGCTAGATAGTAAATTGAATCAGACACCGGTAGCCGTGGTATGCCAAAACATCTAATGATGAAAGCATATAGAACACAGTTAAAACAAAAGTTTAACTCAACACTCATTCTATGCTCACTTTCAAGAAGCATCTATAGTACCCAAAAAAATATCTCATCCCACCCTATGATGGCGTGCGTGATAAGTAATAGATAGCCATTGTCAAAACCCAGAAGTCCAGTAAAGAAATAATAATTGATGTTCAGCTCAGAGTAGTACATTCCCCAAAGTGTTAAAGATGATCACCACATAAAGAAGGGTATTTCACAACCGACCATTTTTAAGCAAGGAGCTGGAGAGGAGAAATTTGAAATCCTCATCCTGGGGAGAAAACAGAAGAGTGAGCCCCACTAACCCAGCCCAAATCAAGGAATCGCCAGGCAAAGAGCAAAGATTAGAATGTAAAGCTGCATATTTTAGAAAAGATCCAAATCACAGTTGTTGTGGTGATCTTCTTCTTCAGCCATCAAGGTGTGCAGTACTCAGCATAGTCACCATGATCTGGAGTGATGGTTCCTCCTACACCTTTTCCTTATTTTATTGGGTTGAGTCCCAATAGAATCAGGTGTTAAACCACTACCCCGACTTAGCTCAGAACTGTGTCCTAGTGCATTCCTCTCTGCCATCCCATAGCACACATCTTCAGGTGTATCAATAAGTGAGATTTAGAGCTGACAATGATCTTCAACTTTACTGTTAAGAAAGATGTTTGCTGTTGCACTTCTCTACTGTAGTCAGTGAACCACAAAACATTTGAGGACTTGTAGTGGACTAGACTCTGAAAGTGGTCTATATTCAGAATGTCATATTTATCTTTGCAGTTAAGCCCTGGAAGACTTCTCACGGGAGACCTTTGCATCAGGGCTTGATGCACCCACTCTATGACAAAGCATACAAACAAGGTTGCATTTGGCACTCATTTGTGAGGCCAGAAAAAAAGATCATCTTCAGATGAGCACCCCTGTTCCCCTTCCAAGATAACCACTTTGTTGAGGTTATGTAGATCCCATTCCTCTGTTTGAAGGTGTGGAAAAAGGACCAGGAATCCCAGGTCTGGATGAGATTGCCTTCATCAGCCGATTAATATTTTAGAGGAGCTTTTCCCAAGGCGCTGGACCTTTCCAGCCTCATGTCAAGAACTATATAGCTCGGGTTTGAGCATGTGCTCCTCTTTGTATGGTAATAGTAATTTCAAGCATGCAATGAATTTCCTTTTTTGATCTGCTGTTTATTTGGAGAAAAGCCAATGCAGTGTGTCGTCTTCAAAATGCTTTATTCATTACATCCTTGTTTGTTCATATACAGTATTTACATTTGAGCTCTAGAAGTGCAACAGCCAACACGTGTTTCGTCCCCAGAGGTCAGAAAGACCAGGGCTTTCTCAAGGCTTATTGTTATTTCTAGAAATCACAGAGCAATTTTTTTATAATTCAGAAAATGATTATTCGAAGCAAAACATAAGAAATGCTGATTTTTGGGCAGCGGAGTAGCGATTCCGAGTTAATCCCTCGTAAAAGTCATCTGGTAGTCTATCAGAAGACTTTTAGAAGGGATGGACCCGGGACCGCTATTCGCTGCCCAAAAATCAACACCACAGATCACCTCAGTTCTGATACCCAATGCCTCTCAACAACAGAGTAGAAACATTGCTTAGAAACAAGCTCATTAGCACTAGAGATGGCTAGAGAGTAAAAGCCCCAGGAAGGATGTTGAGAGGTAGCGTCTCCTGCCTCCTGCTTCTCTTAGGTTCATATTGCCGATGATGAGGTGGGTCCTTGTCAGATGGTAACCCACAAGAAAGCACGGGCCACATGAGGGCAGTCCCAGAACACCAGCATACAATTCTGATCCGCTAGAACGAGGAAGATACAGCCGTATCACAAGTCCCTGGGCTACAAGCCCCACCATAAGTATCAGGGCAGTGCGTACTATCATGCATAATTTGTGGGTGCTGATGTGAAATTCAGAAAAACACACCTTCCAGTTTGGATTGTCAAGCAATGTCTTCCTCGGATGTAGGAGCACTTGAAGGCTAGGAACCTCCGCTTAAGCTCTGTCTGTTATGACTAAGATGTGAAATGTAGCTGTGACTCTCAGTCACAAATGCTAAGGCCTTCTGCTCATCTCAAAATCCTGGATGGATAGGTTAACTTTAAACCCATGAAAACATCAGAATGCTTTTAAAGTTAGCAGACATTCTACTGGCTTTCACATAACTCCATGATATTTAGAGCATCATACCAGCTTGGCTACGTTCATGGAAACTGATCGAACATTGCAAACATTTTACAGAATGATAACTGTTTGTGCCCCTTTTGATTTGGCCCCTTCGACCCATCAGCACAAATCCTGACATAAAAACAGAAAAATAAACATGAAAATATCTGTGGTATTTTAAGTGGATATTTCAAAAGCTTTGGCATGCCAACTAAAAACTAAACTTGTGAGGATTTATCAAAAGGTATTGACAAATCTACACTTTTTGGCTTCTATTCAAACATGACCACCTCTTTGATGTATCTGCACAAAACTGAAGATATCAAGAGTAAGCTAAATATGCTAAGAATTCACCACTTTTAATGTAAACCCCCGTGATATTTGAACAGAGTTATTAGTGGAGCAAAGATTTTTTGATCTCCTTTACCTGTGGCCAGCTTGTAAGATCTCACTGAAACCTGATATCAATGGACTTAACTTGCTAACAGCCACATTTCATGCAGAACAATTAAAAACTGTCAATGCTATTAGCACATAATACATTATTACGCCTACCCCATGAACTCTGCTTGCTATGATGGTTTTTCATAAAAATCAATGTCTAAACAGTAGTCTACACATTCAAATCTTCTGCCAAATGTCATTGAAATCTATGAAGTTTCAGTAAAGTTATATGCAAAGCAAGTATTTTCACCCGCCCCTGTTTAGCATCTCTCGTCAGTGTTTCAATAAACCTGAGTTCTTTTAACTGACCTGGACTTAACGTGGTCAATATTCAACTATTTCATTCCGTTTTATTGACCAGCAGCAACAACATTAGAAAATAAATTATATATTTTTGACCCTTCTTTATCTGTGACCACCTTGTTGCAACCAACATAAGAACGTAAAGCAAAATATGCTACAGCTTTGCTTAACTGTTAGGACTCGTCACCCTTCATGCCTTTATTTCTCAAGCCCCTGTTTGTCCCCAGTGGGGTCAGCAGTTTGTGGTAATGTTCCTAGAGGTTTCTGGTTACAGGAGGCCACTGACCAGGACCAGGATTTGTGTCCTGAAACAGTTTGGCCCTGTGGACAAAGGAAGTATTGCTGTGTGCAGAGTCTATGAGGAGAACACGAGGAGGGAAATCCCATGAAGACCTCTAGAATCACACAAGAGTTGGGTAACCCCAGGAAATGCTGAAGCCATCTGAGGGGGTCTTCTCTATAAAAGAAACCACACCTGTTCTAAACGACTAGTCAATTCGTGTTCTCACAGAGGACAGCAGCAGTGTGTGATTGGTCTCACTGGTAGTGGTTAGCAGAAATTAAGGTAAGGTCTGCTATTTACTTGCACTAGTAATTGACAGCCATGACAGATTTAGATTGCCTGGAACAGTGCTGGACATTGTGAATGAGCAGATGGTGACTGCTCAGGACAGTGCTAGTGTTTAGATGTGATGCTTTGGTTCCAGTGAGTATGGAGAGTTTTAGAGCACTTGAGATTCTTCTTAGTCCTTGGTTGTGTGAATACTCATTTTCTAACTTCATGAAAGAATGAGGATCGGGAGTGGTTGAATGGTGAGACCTCTGTTGATCTGGAAGTGAGTGTGAATTCAAAGAGTCAATTAGGTTAAAGTTAAACTTGGAAGCATCAGCAATCTAGTTTCCAAGGTTTGTTCAAATGAACGTTCAAATGCTTAAAGTATGATGTTTTTCTTTGGAGAGATGATGGAAGATCTACTTGGGAAAACCTCTGTTTAGAAAAGTGGCATTGAACTTTTAAAGGTGCCAATTAGAAGTATACAGCAGAAGCCCGTCAGTACCCTTACTAGTATTTGGTACTATTCTGTCCAAGTTCTCTTTTAAGTTGTCATAGTCTAACCAAAAGATGGGAAATGGTAGTCCTGAGCCTTAATGAGTTCTCGATACATTCAGGGATATTTTGCTATTGTTAAATAACCCGTAAGAAGCAAGAGACAAGAAAGACATGCCAAATGTGTAGTAGTCCCTGTGGTCCTCCTGGCAATGCTTTTATTTCCCAAAAATACTGTATGTAATTCAAATCAGAAGTAAGCAAGACAACAGTCAACCAATAAACAAGTAAGTTTGAACAAACCCAGGACAAAGCTACTTTAGAATGTTAACAAATATTCTAATTCCTTAGTTGTGTATTCCAAATGTTCCTTTCCTTCAATCGGGAATGCATTGAGTACACATTCTCAGTCACAGGGCAACATATATTTTGCTTAAGTTGAAAAGTGTTTTCTATATTAGTATTAAAACAATTAGCAATAGCTAAAAAAGAAGTCTGCGGTGACAGAAATCTCTCTTCTATAGCAGTGCTTATCCAGTGTCCCCATACTAACGCAATCCCCCATATGTTGATGCAGTTCACTGTCTGAGTTCACCTTGTGGCTGCTGCTCTAATGTGTCTGGGCGTGACACTAACGTCATGCAGACTGATCAATCAGTTTCACAGTGATTACTAAATAAACATCGTTTCCCTCAGTGCCCCCACAGTTCTACAAAAATGGAAAGTGCGAGTTGTAAGATAAACAAGGTAACCATTTGTCAAATTGTGTGCAAATTCTTCATAGGCAAAAAAGTAATAGGCAAATAAAAAAATGACAAGATATCTCTAAGTGTAACCCTTCAAAGCCAGCTTTTAGTAACCCTATTTTCTGAAAAAGTTTTGAACAGATTTACACCGAGCCAAGCAAAGTCATCTGAGTAAAATTCTTGTTTCATGTCATAATTAGTGTAATTCCTTTCAGTGTTTTTTGCTGCTGTAGAGAGCAAACGTTTCTATGGGAGTTAAGATGGTGAAAACTAATTTTTTCGCCGTCCTCTAATTTTTACTCCCTTGAATTGACCTGAAATGCTGAAACGTTGACAGTTTCTCTAATTAAGTGGAGGGTTTATGCAGATTTGTCAAATAGCAACACATTTCTAAACATAATTGCATAGTCGCAAGAGCTGACTGTCAGTTCTTAATTTGAAAAATATTAACTGCTAAGGCCACTGCAGCTAGCACCTTGTAGTGCCCCTAATGAGAATGGATTTGGTGGCAGGTATTATTTATTTTTAATGTGTATTGAATCAACAAAAAACTGTTGTATGCATATCTCTAAACTAGACAAACTTTGCCTCCATGTGGAACACTGTCAAAAGTGTTGGTGTTGACAATTAAGTGCCGGTTCCGAGCACCGGAAACCACTGGTATGCGCTTATTTGAACACAATGGGTCTAATTAGGATGTCAGGCGGTCTTATCACCAACAGGTCGTCGGTGACGGTCTGACCGTGAACATCCCCACGGTCCGACCACTGAATTACGATGCTAGCAATCATACCCTAATCTGTCAGATGCAATGCCGCCAGGGAAGCGGTTGGATCAGGGTCCTACAATGGCGGTCGTGCTGAGGCAGGCACAGCCATCGGAATTACAATATCCTTTTTGGACAGCATTGTCATTGCAGGAACACCATCACAAAAATGTGTCCTAAATGAATACGAGGTGCCTTAAACAGGGCCCCGTCCACAATGGGCCACATGTAGTGCCCCCACTAAACTCTGAGCACTGTATGCCATTAACAACATGGTGCATGACACAAGGTGCACGGACATGCCGGAGGTGCTGTAGGGAGTCGGCATGTTCTGCGGCCCTTCACCAGTGACTGCAGCACAGCCCTGGTGAGTTTGGAACTGCCAGGTTGGTGGTTGCATCCTAATACAGTGGTCGGACCATCCACAGGCTTGGAGGTTGTCTCCTACACTGCCGCAGAAGCGGTCTGCGGTCGGACCGCCTGACATCATAATCAAGCCCAGTCTATCTGCACCACGTGGTGATGTTCACAAACATCTACCACTGACTTGTACAAATATAGTCAAAAAAATATTTAAACATTCTAGTCTTGCTTGAAAGCAAACATGCTATAAGGCTAAATTTACAGACAGGTATACCAATTATGAGTTAGCCAGCTCTGTCATGTTTTACAATTCAGAGCACATACATTGGGACTTAGACAGCAGGTTCCCCAGTATCCAGAGTTCTAAAACCAGCAGCATCAGTGCACAAAATCTGTGGCAACAAACCAAAGGGCCAGTTATATGTAGGTTTTATTTTGCACGTTCCTAATCCAAACACCTATGTAGAGATGTGTCCTTGACACATTTAGCGAATCCTATTAGGGTCCCAATGGACCTACCTCATTAATATTTATGAGGTAGGTGGCAATTTGTGACCCAATAGGAATCGCTAAAATCACAAGGATGGTGGCCTGCTGGAGACAACAGACCATAATGTCTGTGTTTGCTTTCAAATAAAGCAACACTTTTTTTCTTTCTTTTTTTTAAATGCAGCCCCTTTTCCTTAAAGGAAAATTGGATGTGTTTCTAAAAGAAAAATTAAACGTTTCAATTTAATTTTTTGAAAGTAGGCAGTGGTCCCTGGCACCAGTCTGCACATAAAAGACGTTTTTGTGACCATTCTCAAAGGGGAATGGTTCACCTTGGGACCAATTCCTGTTAGCAACTGGGTGAAGCAGGCATTAAAATGCTAATGTTTTACAACCACATTTTGATTGCAAAATAATCATATGTGGCACTGCGAGTCACTATTTGGAAGGAACACCATTAACACACCCTTTCCTAATACCGAATTGCAAAATCTGAATTGATGTTTGGGCTTTGTACATGCCAAAAAGAGTTTTTTTCATCGCAGATTGTCCGATTCTGTGAATCAGCCTGTTTGGGACAGGCAAAAAGGTTTGTACATGTGGCCAAAAAAGTACTTTCTCACATAGACATATAAAGGCTTACAGCAATTAAGCTCCCAAATCAAATGCAAAGGCAAAAAAACACTGGAAGCACAAGCAAGTGAAAAAGAACCTACTGAAACAACTGTAAGTCAATGAAAAACTATTTTTATGTCTGTCAGAGTTGGTCAGCTTCGCCTTACCCCCACCGCAGATAGGCTAAACTCCAGCATGAACTAGGTGGTGTGATACCTTCAAATAGAAGGTTGAATATTAACCAAACTCACAAATATCGATAGATAGAGATTCAAGCATTTCGTTTTCTTCTGGGTCACAATTACCCAGAAAAAGTTGTGGGTGTGCACAATGAGCCATGACATACTACAAATCCATCAATCGTCCAGAAAATTCCCAAGTTTCAAACATTATTTTCAAAAAGATTAGGGTTCCAAATCAAAGAAGAATTTGTGCACCGATTAACAATGTTTGTCTGCGATCTCCTTTTTTTTACTGTTTGTGGATTAGTTTAGTATGAATCGTGTTTCATCACAAACTCTTGTTTACTGACAGCAAGCTTTGTGTTTCAAAAATGCATTCGAACCTGGCAGCCATCGCCATCTCTGGAAAGTAGTAATTTAATACATGGCGGGCTATCTCAAAATGTATAAATGTATGATGAGATTTCAGCGGTTTCAAGTAACCAGGAATCGCATTGAAGCGAGATTGTAGTATTATATGGTGTAATTCTCTTTTACCCTGATGCAGCGCTACTCCGGAAATAATTTCTAAAACCATGTCACCTTTCCCTGAAGTACAAAAATCATGCAACTACTCGTCAGTGAGGCCCATATCACCGGGAGTCACTCACAAAACACTTCCATCCTACTTCATGGATCAGTGAAATTCAAAGGAGAGCTGCTGTATCATAGCGGAGTGTCTAAACTAAAACTGGATTTTTATACTTTTTACACCTGCAGTTTTAAATGAGTTTACCATGGTTTTTATTAACAAAACATTTAATTAGACATGCCACCATTATGGTCGACGAATCTGCTAGTAAAAAATTAGGGGAAGGAAAATACAAGACCAGCTTAATTCTCCATTTGTCTAATTTTTATTAAAAGCAAAGTTTAACATGTCTAGAAATGTATTCACTTTATTTATTTATTAATTTATTCAAAAAACGACATTAAAGGAATAAGAATTTTATTTCAAACAGTTATTTTCATTTATTTCAGAAATTCAGAAATAGACATTTTAATTTCAGAAATGCAAGTATTAGCAAAAGAAAGATAGTTCCCAAAATTAATTTTCTCCTAACTTCCTTGACTAATAACCTCATCTAAAGCTCAGACCTCATTCAAAGAGAAATAGAAAATTATTCAAAGTCTTACATCTCAGGAAAAATCAGCATTCCAACAGCATCTCTGGAGGAAATTGGAAGAGAGTTTTTTCTCAAGTAAAATCAGCACTTTTTATACATTTTTCACTAACTTAATCTATCTAGAAACTCGAATCCTGATTGGACAATTTGGAGTAGATGAACATCACCTCATCTTTTTAATATTCGCCTTCCGTTGTGTCAGCTAAATGTTAACGGGTCCTTTGTTTAAGAAAATGTCCGGCCTAGTCACGTTCTCAAATTGATAGATTCAAATATATTCCCACGTTTTAAAATAGTGACATCCACAATTGTTGGCAGTCATATGTATTCTCGGGGCATCGTGGCCTTGAACCTCGCTGTTCAGGCACAGTCAGCTCGCATTCATTCTTGGCTTTATTTACGCATGCGTATTTCTCTTATGGCCACAGTAATTGAGTGACTCCATTTTCTGGTAGGCCTCACGAGTCAAAATGGGAACTATCATAGAAACAAACACAAATAAATGTTAAATATGAAACTATTGCCCTTCTGTTTACCACCCCCATACTAAGGTTTGCCGGTTAATTATTACCTAGCAAATAAGCGACATTTACGCAGTTTATACTCACTTATCCTTCGGTTTCTGCCACAAATACATGCACAAAAAGTACATTTATGCTGCTTTTATTTTTTTGAAAGCTTTGCATTATTTCACATCACAACAATGACATTAATTAGTTAGTTATATCCTTGTCATACAAGCAAATTAGTATTCCCACGTGTATTTGTGTGTGCACTTTATACTATGTTGATTAATATTCTCCACATCATGCAATTAATAAAAATTACCGTTATGAGGAAATGATTTCATGAGGGGTATACAAAAATGTGTTTTTCCACCTCGCTCCATCAACCCCATAACACTGATGTGCCATCCCAGTCAGTAAAGCAAACTAGTGCTAACTTCAATGACTGAAAATGAAACCTAAATAAAACCTATGACCATAGTGTCACCAACCGGGAGACATTAAATGGCAGGTTGTAGGTAGAATAATGTTCGATAGGGGCCCACTAAACAGAATTACATTATTTTCCTAGCATTCTGTATATTCCAACTATATTCCAGCATTACTCTGCCAGACCAGCCAACCACAATTCCACGTTTAGACACATAGAACGTCCAACAACTAAGATTATTCGAGAACTTCATACTTACTTACTTATTGTTATGCTGCAGATACCGTCGAAAATGGTAGTGAAGTATTTTATGATAAATATAAACAGACTTTGAACACTTTATTGGGATGTAAATGTTGGTACACTGCTAACTTTTATGGATGGTCTGTTCTGTCTACAAAATAACAGAGTACATTTTTCAGTCAGTCCTTTTGCTGAAACCTTTATAGTATGATTGTTAATATGGCAAACGCTGAACATTTATATTTCTCAAAGTAAATTAAATGTATTCATTGCATTTGAAAGGCAGCACGAAAAATGCGGACCATTAAAAGAGCACATATAAAACCTAATCTCGCATTCAGCCAATGGGGGGTGTATTCTAATTTGCCTTTGTCCGTCCTTAAGCATACTATAGAGAGCTACAGAAAGTCGACATGAATATCCACTTCTCTCAGTCTTAAATACTTCAAGCACTGCAACAGTGTTAATAGGGTTTGATGGGTGCATGTATGTATTTGGTCTATATACAAAATTGATGCGCTTTTTTTTTTTACCTCAAGCACAAATCAGGTAAATAAATAAATTCTAACATGTATTCCATTCAGAATTTTTTTTCTAATTGTTGCAATGTGTTTAGGCATATATGTAAGGTGAGCCCTCTTTGGTGTCTTCATGAATACGATCCAAATGAGAATAAAGAATTTAGAACGCGTTTGTGTCAAAAGGAAAGATTTAAACGTGGTCCTACAAAATTTTAGTAGAACGCTTCATTAGCACGTGAAGATAGGTCAAAATAAAAACTGTAACATACACGTGCAAGTTATTGATAGAGCAATAATTACAAAATATTTATGAGAACACTTAATTATGAGCAATGTCTGATAAGTTCGATGTTTTACAGATGGAAAATAGTTTGATATATATTATGTGCATAAATTCAATATATGTGGTTGTTAATATAGTACTAATGGGATTCATTCTCATGATTCTGAACATGATATTAATAAGACTAAAGAAAATAAATGTGATAGATTGATTTTCATGTGAAAAGTATAAAATCATTATTTCATTTTATAATGTGCAAAAACAATGACAAAAGGAAAGTAGGTGCTACACAAGATTGCTTAAAGGTGACATCAAGAAACTTCTTCTGATGTACTTTTTATGTATGTATTTTATGAATAACACTTAAACAATGAGATTAATATGCATTTTCTTATATGTGTAATGATGCCACTTACAAACATTTTTTTTGCATACCCTATACCTGCATGAATTAATTTTGATCAGATTGAAACGTTTAATAATTTTTGATCTCTCTAAAGTTAACATGTTAGTCTCCTTATTATGTGATTCATAATTTAATTTGAATTTTGATGTGTACTAGCGACATTTCATGCAGGCCTCTTTTGCACTTTCCCTCTTCTAGAGAAAGCATGGACTGAATATTCTGTAGCGTATGGGTATATTCAGCAAACTTGCAAATCGTATTTGAAATGCAAACTGACTGAACAGTGTGATTGTAACAAGTATTGCAACATTCTGGAACAGCTGCTTTGGGTAAACGAACTGCTGAACTTTCATGTTTCATTAAAAAATGTCCCATTGTTTCACGAATCGTATTTATGGAATATAATTGCTCAAATCTTGGACGGGTAGGGAGCCCGAAGCTTGGACATTGGAGACAGAAGCAACTTGTGATGTAAACTGCAAATTCCTGGCGACTGGTGTGCTAGTGCAGATTAAACATTCTCAGCTGCAGTGTTCACATCATGCTGCTGTGACTTTGCTGTTACAGCTACAGACGGAGACAGTTTGCTGTCTTGACGAACTGGAACTAGCTGCTTTGAACTTTGCCGAACTATCCTGAGGGTCTGTATTAGGCTCACCTGCTTTCCTATATTCTATTCAATACATACTCTGTCTGAGTCTAAGTTTGCCTTGACTGAGGAAGATTGCCTAGAAGAACCACCATATTCTCTTGGAAACTCAGATTTCATTAACCCCATTACTCATGTAATATTAGGGCTGTATGTTATCTTTTTTTTATGCATATGTTTCTTTACCTTTAAATGAATAACTAAACTTTTTGATTCTGAGTCACTTATAGTTATTATGGAGTATTTCTGATTTGTAAAGAAGTTAGATTTGAAGATAGCAATTATCTCATCCTGGTCCTTATTGGATAATTGCCCATCCCCTAAATATCCAGTCCCTTCCAGCATAGAGCAACATCCATCAGAGGACCTAGTAATGCAATACGTAGTGAGAGGATAAAGATAGAAATAACATAATATTATCTTTAATTGAAAAGGATTTGGGCCCAGTTGACACTACAACAGTACATTCATATTGAAAAGTTTCCTGGTCTTGCCTCTGCTTAAAGTTAGATTTTTCACTCTAGTTTTCTCTAACTGTTTTGCTAATGTTTGACAACTTTCATGATAATTTGATATTTCTACTGTAAAAAAAAGGTCTGTCTCTCAGTCATTCACTAAAATTGTTCACCGCTGATTACTAATAAGGAGATCTCCCCACAAGTCTTTTGTTCTGAATTAGATCAGCTCACATAACACACTGGAAAATCTCGCAACAAAAATGATCCATGAAAAGTTGAAATCTCTGGCCTCCACTTGAACACTGGACCTCCTACGAGACCCAGCCCTTTCGGGCCTAGGTCCCGCACAGTTACAAGGCTTCCCTCCTCGATCTACCTCTTTTTCAACCTTCCTCTCTCTCGCTTACACTCTGTCTCTCTCCCTAATTTTTACACTTTCTCTGCGTTCTCTGCTTTCTTAAAACTTTGATCTTTATTCGTGATCTTTTTATTCCCCTTTGTGCTACATCAACCTTATGCTAACAGTTCTTTGCCACTTGCTTTCACACTCCTTCTTTGCCTCTTTTGCCTTCTGACTCATTCTTTTGCCCTTTTGTTTATTTTCTGTGTCATATATATCTTTTGGATCTTGCACTCTTTCAGGTGCTTCTGCTGTTTACCTTTTTTCCCATTGCATTCCTTCCTGCATCTTGTTGCTCACTCCAACCCCACTCACCACCTCTAAATTTCCCCTCCCTCCCTGCCACCCCTACTTAATTGCAATGTGGATGTGCCAAATGCAAGCTCTTTTTATGGCGTGATTATAAATCTTGAGAACGAATTTGTAGGATAGTTTATCGGTGTCTGATCTGGACATTCTCCAATTGAGTTCCTGGATTTTGCATTTCTTTTTTAGTGCCTTGATTTCTCATGTGTACCACTTTTCTGAGGCATTTCTTTTTGTGGATTTGGTTTTGACTTTGGGGACACATAAGTTCAATGTGTTGGTGATCTCTGTTTCAAGATTCACTAAGCGTTTGTTGGCATGGGGAGTTCCTAGGTGTTTTAGATTGTCTGTTGGCCAGTGAAGTTGAAATATGTCAGGAGTGACAAGTTTCCAGGCTCTGTAAAATTCGGGTGTGGGTATGGGGGTCTAGTTGGTATCGCAGGTTGGGGAAATGAGAAGGAGATTAGGGAATGATCCTTCCATGTGACAGGTTTGATCTCTTTAATCGTGATGGACTCGATATTGGAGAATAGTAGGTCCAATGTATGGCCTGCGATGTGCGTGGGGCCTTGGATCCATTGTTTGAGTTTGAGGGTTTGCATGTCATTGTTTAGATGTGTGGCCACTGAGTTGTCTGATTTTTCAAAGTGTATATTAACATCTCCGACCACCATGGGCCTCCGGTAAATTCAGGGGATGCTTTGATGCATCTTGCGTGGATGCTTGAGGCATGCCTGTTCAGTGCTAAGAGAGCATTTCTGAAATAGGTAATGGTATTCCTGATCCCTGTGTTGCGAGGGACAGGGGTTCTGGCCCCTGGTCCCGGTTGGGCGTGGACGGGCGCAGACGGGCTCCCGCTGCAATCACACTGGCACATCGGTTTAAGTAGAGGGGCAGGCGGAGGGATGGCCCCGCTCCCTCTTTAACCAGAAATGCTCCGCATGTGCTAGTGGTTGGTGTCCACGCCCTCCACACAAACAGCAATCAGCTGCGGGTACCGAGACGGGAGCCGAGGAGTACAGTGTGCAAAGTCAGCAGCATGGAAGGTTTTTAAAAGCTAGTTTAAAGCACTATCACAGTTTAAAAACAATTTCTTCTAACCATCAAAGTTTTGGCCAAAGCGTTATCTGGTGAGGTCAGGCACCACCACGATCCTTCTTCCTTCATGAGAGACACAATTATTTGTGAGTCGTCAGCATAAGATAAGGCCTGTTACACAAAATTTCTAATCAGTTTGGCCAGTGGGGAAACATGTAGGTGAAAGAGCGTGGGGCTCAAGGAGGAGCCATGAGGAACTCCACATGGAGCAGCTATGGTTTCAGAATAGAACTGGTCCACCACCACTGTCTGTGATCTATCCATCAGAATGTGTGACAGGAGCTTCAGTGCTGACTCTGTGATCCCATCTTCCTGATGGCAATAAACCAGCCTGGTGACATGGTGTCAAAGGCTGCAGATAAATCCAGCAGGATCAGCACCACAGCCTGACCAGCATCTAGAGTGGAGCGGATGTTATTGACCGCAGATAACAATGCAGTCTCAGTCCAGTGGTTACTCCTGAATCCAAACTGGGAAACATCCAGCAATTGTTATTGACCGCAGATAACAATGCAGTCTCAGTCCAGTGGTTACTCCTGAATCCAAACTGGAAAACATCCAGCGGATGTTATTGACCGCAGATAACAATGCAGTCTCAGTCCAGTGGTTACTCCTGAATCCAAACTGGGAAACATCCAGCAATTGTTATTGTTCTAGATCGGTCATCAGCTGGTTATTCAGGTGCTTATCCAAGATCTTAGTGGGTACCAGCAACAAAGAAATTGATCAATAGTTTTTTTTTAATTAGATGGGGCCAGGTTATATTTTTAAGCAGAGAATTAACAATCAAATGTTTCCAACTTTATGGATAACAGCCAGAAGTAATAACCTTATTAAGAGTTATTATGAGGTGAGGAATAATATATCACTCCCAGCTGTTTATGTATTCCTTCCAGAAATTAACACAATTGGGGCCTAGATGGAGATTGGATGGGTCATCCTGGCAGGATGAATAGAAAGGGGATGTACCCAGACCCTCTTAAAATTCATAGGGCTTTGCCTCCAGCTCACACAAAGGAACCTAAAACCAGGGCTGCCCTACCTTTTGTCTCCCACCAGACAATGTGGAACCTTAGCAGGAGAAGCGGAATAACTTTATAGAACTGGGGTAGGGCAAGGAGGTCACCCACACAAAGGCTGGCACCAAGTATAAATATTGGGCCCCCCTGGGCCATTTGTTAGAACTTTCCTTGACCATCGGTAGTTACACAAAAAGGACTGCCCTGCTGCCAGAAGAATGCTCTGCTGCTTGAAGGACTGCCTTGCTGTCTTAGAAGGAAGATTGGACCGGCTTACCTTCATCCCAGGCTACTCAGAGTGATTCTAAGGGTGAGGTGACTGACCACGTGTGTTAGTGACTGGGACCCAAATAGCTCCAGATTTCCCCCTGCAAATGCCCAGGTGACCTTTTGGAAATGGACTTGCCTGGGTCTACAACTGGACCTATCTGGGCCTTTCTGGCGTCTGTGAGTTCCTGATGAACCAAGTGCCCCCCATGTCCTCGACCCTTGGCTCGAATATGTGATGTTACATTGCAAGCAGTACAACGCATGCGATTACAACACAGTCGTTACAATGACCAAGTTGTTACAATGCATACCATTACACCACAAGTTGTTTCTACGACTTGCTTTAGGGGAGGTGTTGGACTTAGGAATAGTATAATTTACAATTCCAACTCCTGCATGCGTAACAGTAGGGAAGGTGTTGGAAATGTAAATGATACTACTCCTTAGTTTAGAGCCCCCCCACAGCATGTCGTAGAAACGACTTGCGTTGTAATGGTTAGCGTTGTAACCACATGGTCATTGTAACAACTGTGATGTAATTCCATGCGATGTAAACGCTGCAGCCCCTTGGCTGACATCAGGTTGTACGCACTGCAAAGAAAGGTGAAAACCCAGATGTTTGGGCTCCTTGTTATTGTGAACCAGCCCGTTGCACTGAAACATTACCTATAGGATGACTGGCAACATAAAGCTCTAAGCTCAAGTGAAACCTGCTCTTTGTGACGATAACGACTGTTCGCAACATTCGGCATTTTCAGACTTACACTTCAAGCTACAGCAACAACAGTCTTCAAGGACCGCCAACATGAAACTAAAGCAAAAAAACATCTGCCATGCTTGACCATCTATTCACGCTACAGTGACGAGTCCGTAATGCCTGACTTGCTATTTGCACTACAGCAACAACCGCCCATGATCATCTACCTCCTCTTTGCGGCCTCCTTCACCACAAATGGAACTCTGTGCTGAACTTAGAAGATAACCGTTCAGGAGGACTATCTTCACCCCTGAATCTGACCCACTCTACATCAGAGTCAGCTTGAACTTGACAAGGCAGCGGAGCGCACAGCGGTATAGAGCGGCTCGCGCGCTCGTGTATCATTTTAATTTAGACTTGTGTTGCGAGGGCATTGGCCTCGGGGTGTTTCCGTTTTTTTAAAAACCCACTCACCTGCATTTTAATTCGTGCCCCCACCGCCGTTTGGCGGGCTTGGTTCCCGGGTGGTCGCCATCTTGGCCTGGGCAAGGGGAGGTACTCTGACCAGCGCGTGACTGCGCATGCGCGGAGACAGGACGCCTACTTAAGGCGAGTCCTGTCAACTATTGTTAGACAAGGCAGCGGAGCGCACAGCGGTATAGAGCGGCTCGCGCGCTCGTGTATCATTTTAATTTAGACTTGTGTTGCGAGGGCATTGGCCTCGGGGTGTTTCCGTTTTTTTAAAAACCCACTCACCTGCATTTTAATTCGTGCCCCCACCGCCGTTTGGCGGGCTTGGTTCCCGGGTGGTCGCCATCTTGGCCTGGGCAAGGGGAGGTACTCTGACCAGCGCGTGACTGCGCATGCGCGGAGACAGGACGCCTACTTAAGGCGAGTCCTGTCAACTATTGTTAGACAAGGCAGCGGAGCGCACAGCGGTATAGAGCGGCTCGCGCGCTCGTGTATCATTTTAATTTAGACTTGTGTTGCGAGGGCATTGGCCTCGGGGTGTTTCCGTTTTTTTAAAAACCC
Organism: Lissotriton helveticus; assembly: GCF_964261635.1. Taxonomy (NCBI): domain Eukaryota; kingdom Metazoa; phylum Chordata; class Amphibia; order Caudata; family Salamandridae; genus Lissotriton; species Lissotriton helveticus. The sequence continues at coordinate 730,549,642 of NC_136059.1, read as the reverse complement.
ACTCACCTGCATTTTAATTCGTGCCCCCACCGCCGTTTGGCGGGCTTGGTTCCCGGGTGGTCGCCATCTTGGCCTGGGCAAGGGGAGGTACTCTGACCAGCGCGTGACTGCGCATGCGCGGAGACAGGACGCCTACTTAAGGCGAGTCCTGTCAACTATTGTTAGACAAGGCAGCGGAGCGCACAGCGGTATAGAGCGGCTCGCGCGCTCGTGTATCATTTTAATTTAGACTTGTGTTGCGAGGGCATTGGCCTCGGGGTGTTTCCGTTTTTTTAAAAACCCACTCACCTGCATTTTAATTCGTGCCCCCACCGCCGTTTGGCGGGCTTGGTTCCCGGGTGGTCGCCATCTTGGCCTGGGCAAGGGGAGGTACTCTGACCAGCGCGTGACTGCGCATGCGCGGAGACAGGACGCCTACTTAATGCTCCTCCTCTAGCGTAGCGGGATCGCGTAGCGGGCGTGTCCTCGCGTGGCCGGAGTCGTGCCAGAGTCCTGCCCGTCTGCGCCCGTCCGCGACAGGACGTGCTGGACGTGGCTGGCTCTGGCTATCGACTATTTAACTATTACTCCGCCTTGGGTCCATCATGCGGACGTACACACGGGACTGCCTGTTGGCCATTGGTCAGGTAAGCCGCTGTTGTACCCTTCCACCGGTACACCCATTGCGTGGTCCATACCATTGCCCCTGTAATGGGTGGGCTCTTGACTCTCCGTGTTCTCTCTCAGGGACTTTGTCCTCGGAGACTTGCCGTACTTCCGATATTCCTTCTACCCTGAAGATTTTGAACCTGAATGTGAGGTCGGCGTTGAAACACTACCAGAACATCTATGACCTCATGGAGGAGGAAGTTCCAGACATATTTGCCATGACTGAAACGTGGCTACAGGATGCCGACACCGCTATTACTAATCTAGCTTGCCCACCCGGCTATTCGATGTACACCTTGAATAGGCGGTGTAGGGGTGGCGGTGTAGCCCTAGTGGTAAAATCCATCTATCCTTGTGTCTGGACTGCCCTAAGCATCTCTGGGTGTGAAAGTGCCTTGTTCAAGGTCTCTGTCAGCCCTGAGTTTACCCTGTCCGGTATGGTCGTCTATCGTCCACCCGGCAGTGATGTGGTGTTTAGGAAAGCTTTCCCTGATATAGTTGGCCCTCTGGTTGCAGACTGTGCCAACTTTTCTATCATGGGAGATTTAAATCTGCATTTCGACACCCTCTCTGGCTTGACGGTACGTTCCATCTCCTCTGACTTGGAGGCCTTTCAACTCCCTCAGATGGTTTCCCAGCCTACCCATTCAGGGGGGCATATTCTGGATCCCTTGTTCACTAATCTGCCGGGGATTCAAATTATCTCTGTTTCACCGGTGGAGTGGACAGACCACTTTTTGGTATCCATTCTATGCCCTGTCTCTGCCACCCCTTCCATCTCCTCGGCTAGATGGGTTCAGAAGAGGGCTTGGAAAAAGCTTCGGTTAGAAGACTTTCATCGTCTTCTATTAGAGGAGCCGCTCGGCCCTTTGACGGATGTAGAAAAGGGGTATGACCTCTTCTGTTCTTGGATCACCAGGGCCTTGGACTCTCTGATACCTATTGTATCCACTAAAATCAATTCTAGAGAGTCGAGCCCCTGGTACGATGGCGCCCTTCGGGCCTTAAAGGGTGCCTGTAGACGGGCTGAGAGGGCCTGGAGGAAGACCTATGGGGCTGACCTAAAAGCCGCATACTCCAGGTCTGTCAAGCTCTACCATCGAGCTATTTGCCGAGCCCGTGCGGCTTTCTACGCCGCTGAATTCCGGAACAGTTCTAATCCGTCGAAAGCCATCTTTAAGGCCGTTAAAGATCTTACGACGAAGCGGATCACCTCTACGACCGAAAGCTCTCTTTCCCACTGTGAATCCCTTGCATCCTACTTTTTAGGGAAGGTGCAAGCTATTTATCGGACATTCCCTGTTACAGGGCACAGTGAGGAAAGTACCAATGGGGCTCACCATCAGACTACTCTGCTTGTTTTCCCCCCCCTCACCTCGGACGGCTTTGACAAACTTGCATTGCAAGTTAAATCCGGATCTCCATCCGATCCGGTAAGGCCTGCTCTCTTTCGGGATCAGGCTTTTATGGGGCGTTCAGCTATATGCTCCCTTGTCAATCTGTCCTTGGAAACGGGAGTAGTTCCAGCCAAGTGGAAACAAGCCGTGGTGTCCCCAATTATTAAAAAGCCCACTCTGGACCCATCCAAGCCTGAAAGTTACCGCCCCATCTCGTTGCTACCCTGGCCAGCCAAGATTACTGAGGCCCACGTCAATCTGGCCCTGTCTGAGCATTTGGTACGAACCAATGCCCTCGATCCCACACAAAACGGATTCCGTGCTGGGCACAGTACGGAAACCGCGTTACTTGTGATGGTGGAACATCTCCGGGCAAGGTTGGATGCTGGTCAAACGGCGGCGCTTATCTTGTTAGACCTTAGCGCCGCCTTTGACACGGTGGACCACAGCATCCTCCTGCACCGGCTCGAGGAGACTGGTATTGGTGGTCAGGTGCTGCAATGGTTCCGCTCCTTTTTAGACGACCGCTCCTTCTGTGTTGCCATCCCTCCCTTCAAGTCCAACTACCAACCGCTGGCCATGGGGGTTCCGCAAGGGTCCTCGCTGAGTCCCACGTTGTTCAATCTCTACGTGAGACCGCTGGCTGATGTCGCTAGGCAGTGGGGCCTAACCTTGGTCTCATATGCCGACGACACACAGCTGGCGGTTACTCTCAGCGGGGACGTGGAAACTGCGGCCCCCAGGTTTCAGTCTGGACTGAAGGCGGTGGCTAGTTGGCTGACAGGCAACTGCCTTCAGCTTAATGCCACAAAGACGGAGGTGATGGTCGTCGGTAAGGGAGTGGAGCTGTGGGGCGACCAATGGTGGCCTTCAGAGCTGGGACCCACTCCGATTCCGGTGTCGGAGGTGAAAAATCTCGGGGTATGGTTGGATGCCGGCCTCTCTTTTGTAGGGCACACACAAAAGACTGCGGCCTGTTGTTTTGGACTTCTAAGAGGCTTGAGACCAGTACTCAAGTTCTTTGATGCCCCAACCAGGCAACTGGTGATCCAGGCTACTGTCATCTCTCGCCTGGATTATGCCAGTTCTCTCCTGGCTGGGGCTAACCAGGCCGAACTAACCCGTTTGCAACGGGTTCAGAATGCCGCGGCGAGAGCGATTGTTGGCCTGCCCAGATTCAGTTCTGTGGCAGGTGTCCTTCGCTCTTTACATTGGCTTCCGGTTAGGAAGCGCATTCTTTTTAAGATCTTATGTCTTGCTTTTAAGATTCTGAGAGGTATCGGCCCGGAAATTCTGTCGAGCTGCCTTTCCTTTTATGTCCCCACCCGCAGTCTCCGTTCCCAGGGTCTGGCTCTTGCAGTGGTCCCCAGATTTAGGCTCAGTCGTATGGGAGGCCGTTCATTTAGGGTCATGGCTGCATCAGCATGGAACTCCCTCCCCGTTGAAATCCGTCTGATGGAGGACCTTTTGACCTTCCGGAGGGCGATAAAAACTTTCCTGTTTTAGCTGTTCTGATTTTATTTTTTGTTGTGTTATGTTCTGCCTTGTCTTTGCGCCGGGACGCTCCTTGGCTGGAGTATCTGTGCGCATAATAAATCACCCTAACATAACATAACATAACATAACATAACTTGTTACATTCCCCTGGTCTAGCTCAACCAAATGACCGTGAGTGACGCTATGTGCTGTTAGGTGTTATTTCCACTAGTTCTACTGATTAGATTTTTGTCATTCTGGTACCATTGAATTTATTAAAAATTACTCTATTTTTCTAAATGGGGTTTGGAATTTTTCTTGTGTTATGTATTCACTTTATTGTTTGTGTGCTGCATAAATATTTTACACATTGCCTCTAGGAAAGGCCTGATTTCTTTAGTGCCAAGCTACTAGAGGGTTCAGCACAGGTTAATTTAGTGCTTTGTAAATTGTTATTGTTGCGGAGAGGGGCTTCCATCCCTTCAACCAATAATCCACTTTCTTACACTGAACATTTTTACATTTGCTTACAGGTCATAGGGCTGGTGTTTACTGTGAATGACAGTAGGCTATTCCAAGTTATCTAGTTCAAAAGCGTTGATTAGTTGCTTTAAATAAAAGTCATGATGTCTCAGACAATATTTTGTACCTTATTTCAATTCATGACGTATTTAATATGTATCACAACTGACACTTACAATACATTGAAGATAGAGAGAACTAAAAAACAAGCTCTTCCAATCAGATCATAAGATAGTGGAAAGTCGTGGGTAACAGAAGATACCAGCATACACGGCAGTATCTGTTTTCACACTGCTCTGAAACACTTTACAAGTGAGTGTGGATTACTGTTAGACACTCTGTGTTTGAATCACATCTTTGAACCTCTTCAACCTCATTGATACATACCTACTGCTAGGACAAAATACATCTCACACCCTTTCAATCACACTTTAAAGGAGTGCCATTTAATTGATTCTAGCCTATGTGCTTCATGCGTCACCAATGATATAAAGAGCTACATGGATTAGTAAAATCATTTAGAAAACTCCAAAACGTGTTTTTGATTACTCGTGAAAATCTGAATCTATTTCAACCTTCCAGGAGTAAATAGGAAAAGTTTGGCAAGATTATATTATAACAAAAATAGGAAGTACACTGCTTGTCATATCAGCACACAATTTGCCTTGACGTACGGTGGTAAATGCAGTGCATATTAACACTCACTTAAGTGGAAAGTCTTTAGAAATCAACATTGTTGTTGCAGAGATTCCTGGGTATCTCTAGAAATGTGTTTCAGGATATTTCAGGTGCTCCTCAATGAGCTTCTCAGCCCAATAACTCAAGAAAACAATCATAATAAGGGTGAAGGAGCACACTGCATGGCTTACTAGCACACAATTCGCAAGATGTATTGTGGAATATATGACGTAATCCCGCATACCATCAGTCCGCATACCATCAGTCCGCAAAAAAAATCCCGCATGTACTATTAGGCCGCAAATTAAAATAACGAAAACTTTTAGAACGAATATGCCTTTAGCACGCATGGCTTTACAACGTAAAGGCATGCATGTTAAAGGTATACTCGTTGTAAAAGTTGTAAAGGTAAGTAAAAGTACACTACCCTACACTCTAATGTAATACCCAGCACGACCCCCAACACTACCATAAAGCACTTTAATACCCTACACAAACACTACAACACTACCCTAAACCCTAAACCACTACATCCCAGCATGACCCTACACTACACAAACACTACAACACTACCCTAAACCCTACAACACTACCCCTGCATGACCCTACACTACAACACTACCCAAAACCCTAAAACACTACACCCCAGCATGACCCTACACTACGCAAACACTACAGCACTACCCAAAACCCTAAAACACTACACCCCAGCATGACCCTACACTACGCAAACACTACAACACTACCTTAAACCCTAAAACATTACCCCCAGCATGACCCTACACTACGCAAACACTACAACACTACCCTAAACCCTAAACCACTACCCCCAGCATGACCCTACACTACACAAACACTACAACACTACCCTAAACCCTAAAACACTACCCCCAGCATGACCCTACATTAAGCAAATACTACAACACTACCCAAAACCCTAAAACACTACCCCCAGCATGACCCTACACTACGCAAACACTACAACACTACCCTAAATCCTAAAACCCTATCCCCAGCATAACCCTACACTACGCAAACACTACAACACAACCCTAAACCCTAAAACACTACCCCCAGCATGACCCTACACTACGCAAACACTACAACACTACCATAAACCCTAAAACACTACCACCAGCATGACCCTACACTACGCAAAACACTACAACACTACCCTAAACCCTAAAACACTACCCCCAGCATGACCCTAAACTACACAAACACTACCACACTACCCTAAACCCTAAAACACTACCCCCAGCATGACCCTACACTACGCAAACACTACAACACTACCCTAAACCCTAAAACACTACTCCCAGCATGACCCTACACTACGCAAACACTACAACACTACCCTAAACCCTAAAACACTACCCCCAGCATGACCCTACACTACGCAAACACTACAACACAACCCTAAACCCTAAAAAACTACCCCCAGCATGACCCTACACTAAACAACCACCACAACTCTACACTACACTAACACAACACTACACTACACAACACTACACTACACAATCACTAACCCACGAAAAAATGAACACAAACCCACTTACCTCTCTCATCATTGTGGTTTTCACAACGCAAATGCATTTACCATACATGCATTTAAAACGTAATTCGTTGTAAAGGCATGCGTGATAAATGCACATGCGTTTTGAAAAAATGTGGGATAATGGTATGCGAGGTCAATGACCTTGCGGGATAATGGTAGGCGGACTGAAAGTCCGCGGGATAAAAAATGCGGGAAAATGGCTGCAAACCACCCTGTGGTAAATGCATCTCAAAATAACACTGCTGGTTACCTCAAAAATGGTGAATACAAAATACTTTCAACCAAAGTGAGTGTTAACATGTGCTCCATTTGCCACAATGCATCTGGGCATAGAGTGTGCTGATATGCCAAGCAGCAGGTTGCCTCCCCCTTTTCCTAGTGTGTTATACAAAAACAAGCTTAACCAAGAAATAGATCTAACGCGCTAATTCATGCAAACACATGCAAATGCCGATTTGCAGGTATTACAAAATTAAAGTCAGACCTACTGGCTTTGCTAATGCTTGTCTTACTTACAAGGTGTCTGTCACTCTCTTTTTCGCGTATTTTCTCATTTACAATCCGTTACTGTACTGTAATGCTTGCCTTTTATTCATACACTTTATTTTCGATTTATGTTAATAATATTGTTCTTCAGCTAAATTAAAACCTAAATGATAACTATATTTTAAAGGGCTTTTACCAAAGTATCTCAACCATGAGTATGTGTTACGTTTTCTGTTTTGCCGGTAGCAAGAGTCAAATCAAATAAGAAAAACTGTGCAAGGTGAATGACCAAAATCGCTATGTTGGTACATTGTGTGTGTTTATGATTGTTGCTGCAGCTTTTCATCCCTCTAAGCTAGAAACATTTTTCTGAGATCAGCAAACGAGGATGTGGATGATGAATTATGTGTCAATTTCCCTCCTCTGTGGAGTTTGCTTTGACCATGAAACAACATAGTTCTACTAACCCTGCTTCTGATTTACTGCAAGTAGTTTACCTGAAATCAGCAAGATAACTGTTACCGATTATTACATTGTAGGAGAGACTCACATTATATATTGCAAAAGTGATGGGGTATTATTTAAAACCTGCTAAATACAGCTTACGTTTTCAATCATAATTTGAATGTTCCTCTTTTCAAATCAGTTGGGGCTTTATAGAGGGGCACAGTTACATTCCATGACTTGGCCCCTTTATACAACAAATGGCGAAGTAACGTTGGTGGTAAGGATATTCCCCTGAAGCTTGCTGTTGTAGATACAACTTAGTAATATAAAAGGTGAGGTTGCAGGAGTTCCCAAATACTTAGGACAATGGGTACTTGGTCCCTGATAAAAAGTCATTCTTGCAAGACTCCTTGTCTCTAAGGTTTATTTTGTCAAGCAGTTGAGACCTAGTTCAATGCAGCAGGAATGAAACATTGGTCATGTTACAATACAGTACATATTGTACCAAGAGGGGAATGCTTATTTAATAATACATCAATTATAATAGGTACATTAAGACTGAATAATGAATGGACAGTGGTTGTATGACAATAATCAAATAGACATAGGGCCAGATGTACGACCCACCAATATGCGACTCTCAAATTGCGTCACACTTGTGACTCGCAATTTGCGATTCACAAATTGAGATGTATAACAGTGCCTCAGACACTGTTAGCACTTCCTAATGTGGTCTCAAATTGCTTGCTGCATGAATATTAATTAGGCTGAGCAATTTGCGACCCCATAAGGAATGGCTAGCACTCCCAGGGATGATGGCCTGCCGAGGTCAGCAGACCACCATGTCTGGGACTGTCTTTAAATAAAGCAGTCTTTTTTTTTAATTGCAGTCCATTTGCCTTAAAGTAAAACGGGAAGCATTTAAAACAGAAAAATGAAACTTTTCAGTTTCATTTTTTAAGGACAGGCAGTGGTCCCTGGGACCACTGCCTGCTCTTAAATTTTTTTTTCACATACTTACAAAGGAGGGGGGTTCCTGTGGCAACTCCTCCCTGTTTGAGAGTGGTTTAAACTGCAAGTGTTTTGCAGCCGCAATTATGGTTGCAAAATAATTGCACATGGCATGGTGATTCGCTAATAGCGGGTGTCACAAATGCTATTTTGCGAGTCAGTGACTCGCAAAATAGCATTTGTACACGCAATTACCCTTTTTTACGGTCGCAAACGGGAGGACCTTATGTTTATGGCTGCAAAAAAGGGTCGTACATCTGGCCCTAAGTTGATAACTTAAGGTTGAAACAGCAACTAATCTCTACGCCTTTTATGGCTTACACCCTGGTTTTGATTGACATGTAATACATTATTTGAAAAGGTGCAGACGGTATCTTTTATTATATGGTATTTTATATCTGAAATCATGTTTCACACTTTTTATAGTCTTTGCTGATGGACTTTTATAATAATTTATTACAGTGTGTGCTAATATTTTGGGAAATGTAGAGTATGTTTTTTGCTGTTGTAATTTAGAAATTGCAATCCATCCATATGTAATTATTATACACGTATTCTATGAAATCATACATTGGATACTTCTGAAATCAGCGTCTTTTTGAGTGCCCATACACTTTTTAGTTTGGTGTCTGCTGGCATTTTGACTTTCCTGTAAGGCCACAAAAGGTTGGTGTGAATAATGTACCAATGGCGAGGAATTTAAGTATCACAAGTGGGCTGCAGTGTATGAAGTCCAATCACTCTTGTAGTTTCAAAACCTTTATTTGTACTTATTCTTTTATTTTTTTCAATAGCACATACAACTCAGCCAACGCGTTTTGTTCCAAAACAGTAGGAACTTCGTCAGTGCTGAAAATTGACACATAAAGCACCAAAATAAAAAAAAACAGGCAATAAACTCTAATTATGACGAAAATGACATATGACTTTAAAAGACACAATACTCAATTCTAAACACAACATACAAATAAGGTCTTGACTGTGCCCCAATTGGGGATCATTAGCGTCCCCCAGTTGTACTTCGTCTGAGATAGACATTAATTGCTGGCCTAGGCCCATCATCACTTATATCAAACAACACATATAAAACAATAATCTGACAAAAACGTTGCTAAAGCAAAAAGGATAATAGTATCTTGACATAACATGACAGGACCGAAAGAAAACAAAAGTGAAACACCACATATTAGACAAAATACTGGTGATAGTGATAGTGGTTTCATTGACATTCAATGTTGTGTGCACATACAGAGTAGAGTTAGCTGGTGTTTGATGTTGGGTATATGGTTATATGATTGTGGATGAATTTGTGCATGATATTGAATGTTCTAACGTATTATGGTGAGGTTTTTAGTGTCTGATGGTAAATATATATAGAATGTGTGCATTTAATGGTGGCTGTGTTGCAATAGGAAATGTGTTATTGGGTGTGGGTGCATGATTTTGATATATCACTTGTTGATGGGTGTGAGGGCATATATTGGTGGCTGTTCAGATGGATGTGGGTGTGTGTAGGTGGGTATAGGTGTATGACAGTGGCTGTATACATGTCTGAAGGTGAGACCATGGTTATGCTGGCAGCTGTGTGGATATATGATAGTGGGTCAGCCGACATATAATGATGTGTTTATCATCATGGGCTGTCAATGTTGCAGATCCAACACTATATTTTTAAGACATCCAAAGTTCTGTTCAAAGTTTTGTGAATATATTAATATATGGAAGATTTGTTTGTTTCATATATATGATTACATTAGCTAGGTGGCTTAGTATTTATTAATTGGAGCACACGTGACTTGTGTACTATAGTTATATTGTTCATTTATGTTGTGGTGTTGCTCTGCACACCTCAGGTTTGACCAAACATTAGAATATTAGCTTGAGCTTGTGAACACGGCTACCTTTAGTGATGATAGAAGTAGACTACTGGAAGAGCTGTTTCAGAATAAAAGTTCTACCAATATCATAGTTACACAAGATAACAAAAAGTGACTCAAAGCTAAATTCCAACGATCAGAAAAACTCTGGAAACAAGAGGCATCACAATCGTGGGATGCCACCATTCAAAAAAAATATATGGAAATAAAACAAGTACCTTGAGGTCTCAGAATCATCACATTTCCATCCTTTGATGATCTGAGTCATGATCTCTTACTAGATTGGGAGGAACTTCTACATAACTCCTCACACTACATGATGTCTATCTTAACCCCTTTCATGCTCATGACAAGCTCAGCTCGTCATGCAGTACACTGCTCCTGTGCTGATGACGAGCTGAGCTCGTCATGAACAATGGAGTAAATGAAAAGTCAGCACAGAGGGGGAATTGCCTTAGCACTAATGTGGTTAATTAAACATAAAGAAAGAAAGAGAGAGTTACTCCTTGGTGAGATCCTCACGCTAGAGGATGAAATTAAAAAAATTAAATTGAAAGAAGCAACACAAATAAATGTCAACATTTTGGATGAGGTATTAAATAGACACAAAATATACCTGAAGGATAAGAAATCCCATAAACTTAAATGAGATGACAGTGAGTATGAGATTGGAAGGGTATTCACACAGATTTGACAATATTTAAATGAATCCACTAAATGATCGAACTTGGTGAACTACAACGTGGTGCCTCTAACAGTGAGTTAGATGTGTCTTGCATTAGAAGAGAAACCTGTGAGAAGTTGGCCTGGCATACGCTGTCCACTATTTTAGTGAACACCTTGCACCAGTCCAAACGACCCTTATTGATGGTAGGTTAAAGACAACCTTTATAGAAAGCTATCCTAGTGGTAGCTGTGGAGAGCAGTTTCCAGGATAAGTCTTGTAGGAATGTAAATGTACTTGTTTTACCAGTCTATAATCTCGTAAATTACCTAATGAAAGAAGAACCACACCAGTTTTATATATATATATATATATCCACACAACAGTTCAAGTTCCCCAGACCGTTCAGCGCGCGTCGCGGGTGCGTTTCCCTATGGCAGAACCACTCCGTTACATATTACACGCTTCTTTCTTTTCCCACTCAAGAAATTGGGCGCACACCTTCTGGATTTCCACATCAAATTTATTCCGATCTATTTAGCATGAAAAGCAGATGCGTGGAATATATATATATATATATATATATATATATATATATATATATATATATATATATATATATATATATATTCTAAACACATCTCACTAGTCTCTTTATGAGGCTAGAAGAAAAAGTACATTCAGTAAACTCAATAACACACAGTAAATTAGCACAATATACGTTGCGCCCTAGGGGCGCACCAAACTAACTATCAATAAAGTAATATAAGAACCACAACCTGCATAGATGCAAGGCCTAGAGTCTTAAGAACCGCTGGGGCCACCTGGAACCACCCAAGGTAGTGACACAGGGGACCCACGGGGGACGCATGCGGTGTCTAGACACAGCGGCAAATCACCATTAGCTTCTATGGGGAAAGTCGCGGTTGGAATTATAAAGATAAAGGACACTTAGAAGAGGACTTGGAGCAAACCCCTTTAGAACTAGGAGGTTCTAGAGTCAACACCCACGGGAGCATGAGAGTACTCGAGTTACCTCACCCAGGGAATCCGGGTGCATAAGTGTCTTTTCGTGTCGGGTTTCGTAGTCGTTTTCGATGGCAATCTGCTGCAAAGTGCTGCTGGCGTCCAAGTGGAATGTGTCCGGTGTTATCCAAGCCTGGATCAAACATGAGAAGAACCTGAAAGCAGAAGGGACATAGTCTGGGTCACTTGCCTGTGACCAGGGACAAGATATTTGAAAACCCACCGATATTGGGTGATTTCTGGTGAAGAAGGTGAAGCTTGACTCTTCAGCCACGAGGACCAGGAGTGTCGACAATGACCAGGTTCTGAATTCAGGCTGTCATACAAAGGATGTCGTGTGCTGCGGTGTCCGTTTCCGGATTGGACTCAACAAGCCTTGGCAACAGCAACCCATGCAGAAAGTAGAGATAGGCTTCGGTGCAGACCAACAAGGTCTGAGGGACTCACCACTTGGTAGGGAGTCAGAGCACGTCTGTAAGAACCAGGAAAGCCCAAGGAAAAGTACAGTTACCTTCAAGGGGACCCACCAGACGACAGACCAGGGATTGCAATGGAGCCTTGAGTAGAAATTCAAGAGCGGGCTCACGGAGCACTCGTGGAGTGCAGGCCCACAATCTTCAATGCAGATGGTGCACGGGGTGTGGGCTACAAGTAACCCAATGCACAAATTCGGAAAAGCTTGGGAAGTTAATGCACTAGCAATGTGCACGGTGTCCAGGGGTTTAGGTTCCTTTTCACTAGTGAGGGCTGCGGGTCTCAACTTTGCTGGAGACTCATGTCGGCATTCGAGAAGTCAGGAAATTCTCTTTCTGGGCTGCAAAAGCTTTGGAGTCTGGCGGGAGCTTCAGAGATGCAGACTGGCAAATGCCTTGTTGGTGCCTGTTTGAACAGCGGAGTCACTCCTTGACCCCGAGGGAGACTCTTACATCCTCTAATCTTTAGTAGAGCATCGAAGGTCCAGGATTCAGTTTCCGAGTTTCGACCAGGTGTAATGTAAAGTCCTGTTGCCAGGGTTCCCTTACTTTTACTAAGAAAAAAGGAGTTGGACATACTTTAGGGACCCACCTTTGGGTGGGTCTGGGAAGAGGGCTGGCTACACCCATTTCCTTTGTCCAGTTTCACACCAGAGCAGAGGCTGGTAGCCGCCGCAACCGGTTTCAACTGGGCTATTCTTATACCCAAAAATTAACAATCCTTAAGACCCTTCTGTTTTCTCAGGCATACGAGTAAGCTCCTGTCACTATACTACTGCTGCCTCCCGTTCACAGTGCCCTGAAACCACCTGGTGTAAGTACGCTCTACAAATGATTTTAACATAACAACATATGCACAGGGACACCAAATGTGCCCCCAGTGCTGACTTCAAAGCACTCTAAGAGTGAACCCATCCAGCCCAAATACCCAAAAGCCTATCTGGGAGTTGGTTACACGTCCCTGTGACAGGAGACCTATTTTCAATGCCTCCCCTGCGGAGTTTCGGTCAGCAGCTGGAGGCCAGACTTGTGACTGTGGCTGCAGCATCAATTTTGTGATGCAAGGGCTCTTTTAAACTATTACCGGTTAGACCAGTGTGTACATGTCTCTCCCTCTAGAAGGGTGGAATTCAACCCCTGCTGCCAGGACTGGCGGGGGGGATAGGATTCCAAAGAATTTGACACCACATGTTTCCATGCAGCCATTCCTAAGTTAGCATCTACCGCAAGCTGATAATCCACTTTAGAGTATATGGTCTGGCTGCATCACAGAACAGCTTCAGAGAATAGATTCCGAATGCTGCAGAGGATCCTGCTCCTGCATGGCATGGGCACTCTCTCACACAAAACCAAGCACTCTGCCTTCAGGATTGATAAGGCCTGCCATAGGAGTGACTGATAGGCTTATAAGTGTCAGTGATTTAAAGGTGGATATAGGTAACCCATATCTTAGTAAGGGGTGCATGCACCATCTTACCCAGGCTGCAGTAGCAGTCCTGTGGTGCCATTTTGGAAGGCTTCCCAGGGGTGGCATAATTCATGCTTCAGCCCCTGGTAGGCCTCTGGGGTACCTAGGCCCTTTGTATCTAGTGTGCATATTCTAGGGACTCACAAGGGTGCCTCAGTAACCAATTTGGGGTGTACCTAAAGTACAAATAATCAATTTAGAGAGGAAGCAGCTAGGCTGGGGTTCTGGATAGCAGGGCCCCAGCCAGACTAAAGTTGAAAAACAGTGAAACACCAGCAAAAAGTGAGGGTAACCATACTAAGCAGATCCTACTCTCCTACAAAACCAGAACTAAAACGTTTTGAACAGATGCCCATCAATCAAGATAATGTTGACTTGTCTGTGGATGTAATACCAGGTGCTTGTTTGAACTGTGAATTTGTCTCGACATGTATTAGATCCTGCACAAATAAAACTATCTAAGGGCTTGAGTTTCTGTCCCGACTCTAAACTGGACTTTAACCAAATGCATATTGATGTTTTTAAGTGTATTCAGAAGTTGAAACTGATGAAGATTTTTGCACCCAATCCTAAAAAATCTAGCACTATACATACAATCGCAACTTTCCCCTGTCAGAGAACAATCCATGACTTAGAGGATTTAAAAACGTTATTAGCCTTAGATACAGGAGATTTAGATACTCCATCCATTGCACAGATGTTATGTGACCTTAACATCTTGCCTGGCTTAGGTTCAGACAGCGGTCTGAAGCCCAAATCTAAATTTCTTCCCTTGGTACCCAGAGACATTGATTTTGACACGTTCTACAGACTACTCATCAAAGATCTGCATGCATGGGAAGATAGCATTGAACATTGTACTCATTATGCAAGAGATAACCTAACGGTGGGCAAAAGACAGGCGTTCTCTAAACTTGTTTCTCTCCAGAGGTTACTCTTAAAGAAGCAGATATGGGTGGTAATTTGGTCCTAATGAATACCGAGGATCACATTCTAAAGATAGACAGCCAGCTCTCTGACACAGTAACATATGAGAAATTAAGTTGCAATCACCTGAACAGTGTTGCAGTTTTACTGGAAAGAAAGCTTACAACTTGGTAAGATCACTGTCTAATGACTTGGAGTTCAAATACATGTTTACATCTCATACGAGGGCACCTTGTATTTACATCTTGCCCAAGATACATAAGCCTGGCAAAACTGGGAGACCCATCTTTTTTGGGATTGGGTCACCCACTGAACACATTTCAGAATTTTTTGCAACAATTGGTATGTAATCTCCTGTCATTTGTATGTGACACTAAAGATCTTTTGAACCAACTAACGGACTTTAAGTGGTCAGATGAATGTTGGTTTGTGACCCTAAATATTTTCTCACTTTACACCTCTACTCCCATAACAGTGGGAGTCTCATTTATGAAGTTATGATGGAGGGCAGCACTGCCCTACATCAAAATCAAAATAAAAGGCAGGAATGTGCTGTATCTTAGTGATATGGCACATAACCTGTCCTTTTCCCCAGCACCGGAGCACAATCGGCTGTTGTATGCCAATGCAGACACTCTTGGTGCCTACCCCTGGTGCAAGGGTGCCTGGGCTGCAAGGCTGATTGATTTTGTGGCAGGAAGGGACACTTTCATGCACACAATCAATCAATCCATATGATTTTATTTTTCCACGTGAGCTGTAAAATGCAGCACACATAGAAAAAGGAAAGCATTAGGAGAAATTAAAACATTGCTCCTCTTTGCACCTCCCTAACGCCACCTCTGGGGTGGAGTTAGATTCTGAGGCATTCCCAAGTTCACAGATACATCCTATCCCTTGTGAGGATCTGGCAAGTATATGAGGCAACTGAAGTGAGGAGAGAGAGTTCCAGATTGAAATGGATGAAGCAGTTAAGAGATTTTCCGCCAGAAACTATACATCATATATCATTAATGGGGTCAAAAATAGCATACTACATACTGATCGTAACAAACTTCCTAAAAAACAAATTGAGACTAGCTAACAGCAAGAATCAGACAGTTTCTATGATCACACCTTCGAAACCCATGAGCCATGTTTTTCACAACATTCTTTGCAAACATCTGCAAACACTGAGGATTTATTCCATTCTAAATAAGGTTAACCCATGATCACATATAGGAGAGGCAAGACCCTATGAAACATTCTGTGTTCGAGTTTTTATAATCCCAAAAAGCAAGGTTTGAGATGGCTACCCCCCAAACTAAAGGCTTTTACAAGTGTGGCCATCACAATGTTTGCTCCTACACACTTGACAAAACTAAACATTTTAGATATAACACCTTCATTGAACATATGATAGAGGTTTTTATGATTTGCAGCACAAAATGTACTGTTGACTCTATAATCTGTGCCATTAGAAATGGTAATAAACACTATCCTCTTGCTGTTCATTTCAATGCACACCATATGGCACAACAGAAGTGCCAATGATAAAATTCCATGGGGCAGGGGTGGCAACTGAATACCTGAGATGTGGGGATAGGACACAGATTTTGAGGAAACTGAAAACGTCATGGATTAGGAAATTAAGTGAGGATGACTTCGGCCTCATTTGAGAGAGTGAACTGTTTATATTTCCTAAAGACTGAACAGAGTCACACAGAAGTCCTTAGACAAACTGTTTGCTTTTTCTCTAACATGTGGTCTGTCAGTATGGACACTTGTGTTGTCTGTCTATAAAAATGAATATTGTATACCTATATATTCTTACATCCTGCTAGGTGTGTAATATCATGTTTCTAACAGGAGTACCATGTCTTCTGTGTACCATGCGAAATGTGATACTTTTTTATCTGTTTGTTTAGAAATATCTGCAGTGTGAGAATATGCCAAACAACAATGCATACCTATTTACTCCTGTTCTCCTATCGCAAAACAACTGTGCGGAACTATGTATTTTCTATATTTTGCTATGTATGTACTACTATTACTCTTTCAAACATGGATACTGTCTACTATGTAAAATGCAACACCCTATTTTCTTTGCTGTAAAGAAATAGCTAAACAATGAAAATATGTTAAAACAATAAAGTAAGTATATCTTTGACTTATCAGTTTCACCCTATTAGAGACCAATGCTGCAAAACTACATACTTCTTCCCACTCCCTTTACACTACACTTTCTTATGATTATCTCCTGGTATAAGACTAAGCTTTCTAGCAACGGACTGTCTGTACTTGGTCGTACACCTTATTTATGCTCGTTCCTACGGTTTCCTTTCGTATTTGACATGTCAGGTCATAGGTCACCAACTGGACTTTTTTAAATTTTTATTTTAATTTTCAGACAATTTGTGTCTCTAAGCTATTTTTGAAGGGCCATCATTGGTAAAGTAGACCAACGGTATGTAGTGCTAGTGTTCATACCAACCTGTCCCCATTTTTTGAGGATTTTAGCTGTTAAAATATGGTGCTCACAGTAGGGAGACCCGACTTCTGGCACAGACCGCTTTTACTTTCTATGATCCACATACTCTGCTTTATTTGAAGAGATGGAGTTGCCTCATTCTATAGTTGCATGCGCTAATGGAGAGGCTAGACGCCGCTATGGGTGAGTTTGAGTTTTTACCTTCTCCCCACATGTTAGAGGTTTTCGATAAATGGATGTTGGGCACTATGGCTGTGAGATTAACTAAGATGGTACTTGGTATATTTACATGAATACACATGCAACATAGGCCCACTATAGCCCAGGATATCACAGCCCTACTTAAATGCATAGGTCTCTCTACATTTTTCTAGGTATGTGTAAAATAGCACAAACTTTTTGCCCACTTTGCCCAAGTTCATACACATCGTTCATTCTAATACCAGTTTAACTACAATCGATATGAGCTACATAACTTGACATTCTCTATCTCTTTCCAGCACTACTAATACTTTTGTGATGACCAGAGTGTTGCTACGCGGAACTCCACAATGTGACAAAAAAACTTTGTGGAGTTCCGCAAGTGGCAGAGTGCAGTGCAAACTGCCCTTCGCACTGGTCTTCCTGCCACTCGGGTAGTAATTCTACCCAAGCGGCAGCTTGCGCTCCCGAAAATACCGTAAGTGTCACAAAAAAGTCCCTGGCGCCCCAAGAACTAGATAGGTCCAAAACGATTAGGTTTCTATTTCCTAGGGCCGTAACAATTAAAAAGACTAAACACATTAGATCACTAGAGCAAAGTGTCACATTTTCATTACAACGCACAACAAGAATATAATCAAACTTAATCTATAGAAAGCTTTGGAAGGGATCAAAATGGATATATGTAAATAAAGATATTGTGATATCTCTATGTTAATAGCACCCCAGAACGCCCTGTACAAGATCAGGATGCATTTTAACTTAACACCACCAATCATCAGCAAACAAATAAAAAAGAACAACATTTTGATTGTAAAGGCAGTGGCAGTGCAATCTTTGCACTCTTCATTCAGATACAAAGAACAGAACAGAGGGACAATGCCGTAGTATAGCCCCTGTTGCAGGGTTGGATCCCACTCTAATATGTTATGGAAGCATGGCACAATGTAGCCTTTCATAGCATATTGCGATAATATAGGGCATTACAGTGGCTCTGTAAGTCCACCTTTCCATATTGTGGCCTTTCTAAGCATTATGGTAAACATTTCTAAATTGGCCCTCCTTAATCTATCATGAACATCCTTGTCATCATGGAGCTGCCCCAGACATAATAATGTCTTTGGAAACCCTTTACTCTGAAAATTCATAATTTGGGGGTCAAGGTGTGGCAACAAAAGGTGGGTGGAGTCATGAAGGTTAGAGTCATGAAAAGAAGTCTGGCAGTCAACTTATAGATTTATATTTTCAAAATTCTGTCACAAAGAAATTTGAAACAGGGTGCAATGTGACAATACTTCTTTTTTTGTTTAATTGGTCGCAGAATCTGATTTTTAAAATATCTTACGAGGTAAAGGCACTTGCTGCAGAGAGCTTTGTGTGCCACATTTTTGACTCATAAAGTAGCATAAATGTATCTCTTGCAAAGCATATCATGTAACATGCAGATGACCGATTATTGTTATGTGGGTAGGTAATTGATTTACTGATTTTGATACAGAGATTCTTTTATTACTTGCAGTTCACAAATCCTTCTAATATAGATAGCACAGTGTGCTTTGAACCGGAATCGAGGCCCTACATGCAAACTGCAAGGCATAGGTTTTTCTCAATCGGATATTATAAGGCTGCAGAAAAGGGTTTGGTTGGGAAGTAATAACGTTTGATTAGTACTGAGTACCCAGCGCACTGCGTTATATTTTAGATCCAGGCTTTTTGTTTCTCCCGGCCATGCATTCTTAACAGATAATGTCTACCAGTAAGGACACTGTTTGACTTCTGCACCTTGTAACCCTCGTCGTCATATGTAACACATCTTGCACATTGATTTACACAATTGTATGATTTATTGTCAATGTATAATGTATATCTGTGATGTAAAGCAACTGGCACCCTAGATTGTAAAGAGTAGCGCTATAAAAGGATTAAATTAGAAAAAATAGTATGTGCAATTTAAATTGTTATTCACGTAAATAGTCGTACATCAATACTATTCGACAATCTTACCGTGCATGCTCATCTCTTACATTCAGGGATTGAACAAAGTCAAAAGCTTGCCACCAAATCCTACTTTCATTTAAAAACATGTGATGTGATAACAAGATGTGTGTGTTGGTTTCTCCTCCATTGCATTAATGTCTGTGTTAAACTCAAGATAGCTCCTAGCCATGATTACGTTCGAACAAAACGAAGGCTGATGGCCTTTTAAATTCGGCCACTGTTTTGAGGCCAGCTGGAAGAGGACATAAGAAATCCATCTCCGCGCCTGCATGTTGCTGCTCCAAACTTAAAGCAGACAATGTGGGAGTGCAACTCATTTGTGTCCCAATGTTAGCAAATTACACTGGGGCAAATTCTGCATATTTCACTGGGGACAGACGGGTTCTGATCTGGTTTAATAACTGCTGCCGGATCTGGTTGCTATCCCGTTAATTGCAGCATGGCGCTCATTAAAAACAAGGCAAGAGAACAAAAGACTCAAAGCCTTCTCTTACTAAAATTCTACAATTTCGAAATTCTTCTTCACCAATACATTGCAGACCCTCTCACTGCTGCTATTCAAGAAGGAAATGAAAATACTCACATTTCAATAATACCTCAACCTCAATACAATTGTTCAATGATGGACAGTTCCTCTTGCCCTGCCTGCATCCCCACGCTTGTTTCTTGCTTTATACTCCTTATCTTTTGGTATATTATATCACCAGTAGCTGTTGGACGATGCCAGACATGTCACTGCCATTAACTGTTCTTGCTCTTTAGCTTATCTCCGATGGATGAAATCAAATGTTATTAACTTTTTTATGCATGTGTGATGCTAAATGAATCTGTAGTGGTTTGAAACCATCTATTTGAATAGTTGAAGATTTAAAGAGGGTGGGAATTTACAATACACAAGTGAAATTTGCGTAATTATTAATACAATTCACATAGACTGTGTTATGTGAAATTGCAGACAAAATGCATTACGTACGCCACTTCAATTAATTATGTGCAATTTGTAGTACAAAATTACCATGAACGTGCAATAACATCAGTACAAGAGCAACATTTGCTCGTGGCGCTTTTGCTTAAATGCGTCCTTGTGCCAAAAATTAACATGAGGACGCATTTCTTCCTAACATGTAGAAAAAAATGCTAGATTTGCATTTCACATAATTTTGCCGAAACTTCACATAATTTTGCAGAAATCTTTCCTAACCACACGAGAGCAAATTACGAGACTTTGATCAATCTTAAAGATATCACATTCATGCCAGCCCTTCAACGATAGCTTTTTCGATAACACACACGTATTTGAAGTAGGTTACAAGATAAATCAGCCAGTGGCGTAGGAAGCACTAAAATTCTGAGGGGGGGACAGGGACAACATTGTGGACTTTCCAGTGTCCCCATGCAAATTGTCTGTTGTGTGAGACGTGCGCCCCTTAAACAAATACAATCGCACAGTTTTGAAGTGAAATATTG